>NC_035928.1:0-199691 GCF_000348985.1 Huiozyma naganishii CBS 8797
GCCTCGTGGTTCACTACGCTGTCGGGTACCGCATAGACAGTACGTCCGGTGGCGGCAGTGTGGCCGGCCAACCGCTCGACGGCATCCGAGCCGGCTACAATTCGCCCTACGTTGGTGTGCCGCCGCATGAAGTAGATGATACCGTGGCGGAGATCGCGGAGGCTCAGGCGCTGGTCCTGGGGCACCGAGACGGGAAACTTGCGCGCACCCTTTGCAAAGTTCGCGTACTTGAGCAGCTTCCCGCAGCTGAGATCGGCAAACAGGTAGCTGTTGAGGACCTGTGTCGTGAAACCAGCGTCGGAGAGCCTGCAGCCCTCGCCGTCCGCCGCGTTGGCGGTGTGTTCCTCGACACGCATTCCCATCTCGTCGGCGAGGTCGCGGGACATCACCGAGGAAAGCCGGCCAGCGACGTGGTTGCGGATCGGAACAACTATCATGGTGTAGAAGAGCAGGTAGTCAGAGGTGTTCTTGTCTAGCTGCTTGGTCACGGGCCTCAAGATCTGGGCCTTGGAGTACCCCGCGTGGATTTCGATGCAGCGGCTCTCGGAGTCCGCGTACAGGTCCCTGTCGTTGCTCGCGTACTTGAGCTTCTGGATCTCCGGAAAACGGTAGGGCCCGCCGGCACCAACATATATCATCCACATGACGGCCCGCGCGCAAAGGTTGACCAGGTGGATGATGTCCTTGTCTTCGTCTGGGCTCGTGGTGCGTTCGGCACACGGCGCCACGTCCGCCGGCACCGCCGCACCGAAGAGGTTCTGGAAGGAGGACTTCCGGGAGCGGGGGTTCTCTGCAAGGTTAACAGAGCGGTCGTTGACCAACCGGTCGGCCACAATTTCCACGGTCAGAATGTTTCCAAAGTAGCGTCTGAGGGACTCGGTGGCACTGTCGAACTCCCGTTGGTTGTCGTGGTAAAGCTCAACTAGGTAATCTTTCGAGAAGTGCTTGCCGCCCACTATGCAGGCGTTGGGGCCCCTCTCCTTGACGAACCTCTGGGTTGTCTGCGTCAGCTCGTTGCACAGCAGAGAGTATGTGGTAGTGACCCACCGCCACACCTGAGCCTTCTTTTCCACAAACAGGGCTGTTATATCGCTAATGGTTGTTGCCGCTTGCGGATACAGCGCGGCATACGTTGTCCAGGCCTTGATGGCGTCAAGGACGTAGCGGTATTGAAAGACAGGGAGGAACTCGACCTTTTCGGAGGTCACTTTGCGGATGTCCACGGCCGCCAGCTGGCAGAGGTGGGTAAAGTAAGCGGTGTGGCGGTCGTCTGTGAGGATCTCGCGGAAGTAACGTGCCTTTTTCAGAAACAGCTCGTCGGCCAGCGGCTCTTCAAACACGGAAATGGTGTCGGTGGGTCTGGGGAAGTTCCCCGCAAAACTGAACTGCGCGTAGACGTCGTCCAGATAGATGAAAACACAGAAGTTGTGGGCATAGTCACCCAGCTTGCTTTCCGATTTACTTTTCAGAAGTTGAAACAAAAGAGAAGCAGGAGCTAACAGAAACCTTGCTTTCGTTGATGAAAATTTCTCTCTATCAAAATTGCTCACCTCCTGTTGCACGGATAATGCTGCTTCCGTGATAGGAGCAACAGATTCGTTGAAATGAGACGAGCAATCCCTTTTTTCAACTCTCACAACGGCTGTGCGGTACATCAAATTCAACTGTTTGTGAGAGCTTTAATCGATGATATTAATGAGAACCTGCAAACAGATACAGAAAACACAGGTTCAGAAAATGATGAAGAGAATCTTGAATTGTTTCCTAATATCTGCTCAGTGGATATTGTCCAGCGTCTAATGGCACTGACCAAGAAATTGAGAAAATGTTTCACTTTTAAGAAAAGTTTCAAGGACTGTGTGGAGACACTACCGCCGTCATATTGTAACACTAGGTGGAACTTGACTTTTGTGAAGCCCACGTTTCAACTGCTAAAATTATCTATAAAAGTTTGACACCGTACGAATCTTTAACGAAAATATTATCTTTAAGCAAGCCCGCTAGTATTTGCTTCTTTCCATTACTGCTATATTGTAAAGAGATGTCATCGATTTGTGCTAGTGGATTAAGTGAGCTCTTGAGAAGACCGGTCGAACATCAAAAGTTCAAAGCGAAGTATGAAAAGTATTACGCAAAAGCCTGTGATTCTACCTACATTCATATGTTAAGTGCGTTGTTTCATCATGATGCTGTGAAAGTTTTTAAATCTCCCAAAAGCATTGTGTTGATGTATATTCTGAACTGACCAACATTGCATTCAAAATAATGAATTTTGAGATAATTGAAAATGGAGATGAGAGCAGTGAGACAGAAAATGATGGATCCCCCGATGAGTGTTATGAAAATGAAAGAGATCAAGGGAATTTTCGCTGACGACGGTCGGTCTAATATGGCATTAACGGTCAAGGACTTTAAGAGAGTTTTAAGGTAACACTTGCTCAAAGAGATTAAAAATTTTAGGCAATTCTGGGAGTCTGGCGCATGAGATGAAGGTAAAGATTCGTATTTTGAAGTTTTGTGATTTCGAATTGTTGCCCGAAAATAACAGCGAATTTCACACTGCTGATGTATTTTCTTTCAGAACATTGCTTTCCTGGGATATCATATCACAGTACCTGAATGAAACGAGGTCCAATTTGAGTGATTCGACCGTTGCGGTTTCCAACCACAGTATTTTGCCAAGCGTTCTAGATTACTTTTTCAGTACCATTGCCCCCTTTGTTAGCAGTGAAAGAAGATTTAGCAAACTGAAAACCATATACAACGATAAACGGCATTCTTTGAGCGATGAGAGTGCTGGTAATGAATTGCTTATAAGCAGCACGGTCAACTCATTGAATCTCGAACTGTCTGTTGAAGAAATTAAAGACATAGGGCTAAAGAATCTTCGGGACCGCAACTGTAAATAATGTGTTCATTTCTAGAAAGTAAAAGCCAGTGATAGCCATAATATACGATTGACAGCACTGCTGTAGGGAGATACTCTTTGCGTTGGTGATATCAACAGTAATCGGTTGGCCTGTTGGCCAGCAAGTATCCCTGCTGTGATTATACTGGGATAATAGTGCCACTTGTGGGTAGTTCCCGTAAGCTGCGGACAGCACTTGAAATGCAAGGTTTGTACAAAAGGTAGATGTTAGTGCTATGCTCTGGCTCTACTGTACAAGAAAGCAATGCGTTCCGGGTAACATAAAACTGTCTCCATTTGCGAAATTCAATTCCGCGACTGATTCACGTGATCCAGTCCCGCACCAGGTCTACTCCCTACAATGATCACCCCACGCGCGAATGTTCCTCTCGGACCTTTGAGAATTCTTGGAACGACAATGCGCCGACCCGCTTTCGTAAGCTCTTTCCTCCTTTGGTCGAGATTTGGAGGCCGAATTCAAAAATGCGTTTTCTGCTTTTCCTCGCAGGGCGATGGTACGCTCTCCAGAGACTGGTACAAGGACAATGCGAACTTTGAGAGATTCTGCGTTGCAAACATGTTCCTCTCCTTATGAAGTGCACCTAATTCTGGGGCTTATGTTGTTGCAGGTATTTTTTTATATAAACTCATGACTCACCAACTCCGCCACCGCCTGGAGTTTTGATTATAAACCGGTCACCATTCTTGGCCTGAAAGGAGTTCTTCCCTCCTACATTAATTACTGCACCATTTGTCCTCCTGATCCATAAATTTTCGCCCCTTTGGCCGTCTTCCCCACCGTTTACCCCATGCGGCGCTAATGAACGGCGTTCGGACAGTATCGAGGCTGTGACATCTTTGCGAAACTCAATATCTCGGATGGCGCCGTTCCCACCGCTATATTTACCAGATCCTCCGGATCCGCCACGTATGGAGAATTCATGTAGTAATACAGGGTACCGCCTTTCAAAGACTTCTGCATCAGTCATCCTTGTGTTGGTCATATTCGTATGCACTGCATCTGTGCCGTTCCAGCCAGAACGGTTCCACGAATCGCAGCCAGCACCGGACCCACCACATATTGTTTCATAGTAACCAAATCCTTGACTCTCCAATCCTGTAATCGGGTCAGTTTGCGGTCCAACCCCAAAAGTAAAATTATTGCAATCCCCTTGAGAATCGGCCATGACATTCAACGTTTTGAAAATCACGTCAGTGACACGTTGTGATGTCAGAACGTTGCCACCTACAACAGCAGCTCCAAGTCCAGGATTTAAAATTGAGCCGCGAGGAACAACTATTGTAAGAGGTTTCAAGCAGCCCTGATTCAATGGAATGTCTTCTGCTACCAAGCACCGCAAACAATACAAGATCGCTGAGTTTGTGATTGCAATGGGAGCATTGGTATTCCCGTATATCTGATCAGAGGAACCAGTGAAATCAAAGACATATTCTTCTTTTTCCACGTCGAGAGTAACTGTTAATTTAATCAGAGATCCATCATCCATGTAATCTTCCCCTGTAAACTTAGAGGAGTTAAAATGCTTCACCAGTTGTTTTAACATTTTTTTGATGGTATCTGAAGCATTATCTTGTATTGCATGCATATACTTTTCAATAATGGGAAAAGTATAGTCCTGCACCAGATTCTCGATGAGTTGAATACCCTTTGTGTTTGCCGCTACTTGGGCCTTAAGGTCGCTGATGTTATCACTTATTCTTCTTGCGCCAGAGCATCCTGGGAATTTAGCAGGATCATCAACCAGCAAGCGATACACCAAATCCTCTTGAAAAACACCTTCTTCCATCAAAAGGTCGGAGTAGATGGCTGCACCTTCCTCATAAAGCTCCTTTGAATTTGGTGGAATAGACCCTGGAAGGAGGCCGCCAATATCTGCATGATGTGCACGGGACGCGACGTAGAACAAGAGTTCCCCGTTGTTTGAAAACGCCGGTGAAATAACGGTAATATCTGGAAGGTGGGTCCCGCCTACGTCAGGATGGTTGGTAACTAAAACATCTCCTTTTCTTAGCTTACCTTTCCATAATTTAGCTTGCGCCATTATGCAAGTGGACATAGAGCCCAGATGAACGGGGACATGTGGTGCATTTGCTACTAGACTGCCGTCCTTGTCAAATAACGCACAAGAAAAATCAAGCCTTTCTTTGACATTGGTGGACACAGATGTTTTACGTAGTTGCACACCCATTTGTTCAGCGATGTCCATAAAGCGATGGCTAAAAATTGATAATAGCACAGGGTCGATCGAATCTATCGTTGAATTCTCGCCAATAGTTGACTTATTCATGATCTCAATAACAATATGAGAACTCAAAATAGTAGCCTTGCAATTTGGAGGTATAATATTTGTTTGGGTGCCATCAGCTAAAATAGCTGGGCCATGGATAATGGAGCCAATTGGTACGGTTTCGATTCTTAAAACTGGTGTTCTGACAAAATGTTGGTCAAAATAAACATCTTTTATCAGGCTAGCCTCCTTTTCAGGGTCAATCTCCTGTATACGTGTTACGGTGTTAAGTTCTTCTTCGATTGAGAGCTCCTTCCTTATATCTGATTTGGCAATTGCCCGGATGCGTAAATCATCGATAATGATAGATTTCTGTTCGAATGCAAAGCCAAACTCCCGTTTGTGATTGGCATTAAACAGTTTTTTGTAATCACATGTTTCCCCTTCTTTCAAAATCATGAGAGATGTTTCTGTACCTTCATATCTCAAATTGAGGAACTCGCGTATTTCAATGTTACTTTCTTTGAAACCTTGTTTTAACAGTTCACCGATACATTCATTCTTCAAATCTGTTAAAATTTCTCGGGTAATGTTATCAGTTCCTTCCGCACCCAAAATGTAGGAGCAAGGCCTCTGGCGCTCTTCAACAACATCTGCCAAAAATATGCCGTAGGCTGACAGGACAGAAGAATACCGATGGGCAATAACAGAGCTAATGCCCAGGGTATCCGCCACTGCAACAGCATGTTGTCCACCGGCACCGCCAAATGAAACCAAGTAATGTTCCAACACATTATACCCTTTTGCTTCGGTAACAGCCCTGATGGCTCTTGCCATTGTTTCATTTGCAACGTTTATAAAACCATAAGCTACCTCTTCTGGAGAAAGGGAGGAGTCAAGATCGGCGTTGATCAATTCAGTCAGTTCGTGGAACTTCTGGGTAGTGGTCTCCAAGTCCAATGTTTTGTCTTCGTTCGGACCAAATATCTTGGGGAAAAATTCAGGGACCAAGCAACCCAAGAATAGATTGGCATCTGTGATAGTTAAAGGACCACCTTTTCTATAAGCAGCAGGTCCTGGATCCGCGCCAGCAGAGGCCGGGCCAACTTTAAACAATCCGTTTTCCCATGACAGTATTGAACTTCCCCCTGCAGCAACCGTGTGGATGTCCAATTGAGGTGACTGGATGATTATCCCTGCAGTTGTAGTTTCAAATACGTGGTCGAACTTGTTATCGCCAAAGCGACTTATATCGGTAGATGTCCCGCCCATGTCAAACCCGATGAGTGGGGTGTTGTTATTGATATTATAACATGTGGCAGAGTACCCGACCACACCACCTGCGGGACCGGATAATATAGACCTCAGTCCAGAAAACCTATCCCCGTCTACCAACCCACCGTCAGATTGCATAAACTGGATGCTGGTATTTTGTGAGTTTGTCAGACCGCTAAAAATATGGTCTAAGTATGTCCGAATTACCGGAGTGAGATACGCGTCCGCAACAGCACTGTGTGCTCTTGGTAAAAATTTGATCATGGGGGAGGTCAACGACGAAAGAGAGATATGGTGAAACCCCACTTCCTTGGCAATTTCCCCTACCATTAGTTCATGATCTGGGTACGTGTAGGAGTGCAGAAACGCAATTGCAATAGATCTGATACCTTCATTAAATATTCCCGTCAGCGTTTCCCTTACTTCAGATTCATCAGGGACCTGTATTATCCTTACTGTTTCGCCACTCTTCCCAACGACAGTATTTTCTTTAGGATCAGGTTGCGATTTTGTAAACGGTAACTGCTCGGAGAAGTCCTCGAGAGTAACCCTTTCATTTACTTCCTCCACAACATCGTACAAAGTATCGAACCTCCGGATATCGAGATCAAAGATATCTGGACGAGTTTGATCACCAATAACTAAGCTGTCCTTGAACCCTTTGGTGACCAAAAACGCACAACGCTCCCCAGTTCTCTCTAGGGCGCAATTGGTGGCCAGGGTGGTACCCATCCTTATACTGGCAACATTTTGTATATCCAATAGTACCCCTTTGGGGATCTTTTTCCCCTCAAAGACTTCCAGGACCCTTCTGATTCCTTCCAAAGGTGCATCTGGATAATTTTTTGGATCAACCGATAGAAGTTTGAAGAACAGGTCATCTTCCTGTCTCCCAGATCCAGGGTTTGCAATCACATCTGTGAATGTTCCGCCGCGATCAATTGCTATGCGAATCCGCCCCGCGGAACCGTGAGTAATCATCGTTGGGGTCATCTCTCATTCAGGTTTAATGCGTAAAAACGTTAGTGAAGATCCCTCGCCGTTTTATGTCCCGATTACTTCTCGAGGCAAGATGCGGTGGATCCACAGTTAGTTCCAGGAAACAGAAAAAGATAAATAAATGTGAGCATTTACGATATACAGTGCAGTGACTTTTGACAAGCAGTCGGAGTACTTGAAGACTACGTATTTGCTGGCGCACCAGTTGATTGTTCTGGTGTATTGTTGGTGCTGTTTGATTGTTCCGCTGTCCCAGAGGTGTCCTTGTTCATGTAGTCGTCGAGTTCTGCGTCCAGCTCTTCAAGTGTTGGTTTTTTGGCCCGTTCATTTCTGCGGACTGGTCTTGGATTGTCCCTTAGTGGTATCCTTTCCGCCTGTTGAACTTTATAATGACTACCGTAAGCTTGTCCTCCTCTTTGGTGGGGGCGGGTGCTCTTCATTGGTTGCTCAAAAATCTGAGCTCGGATTTTAGAACCCTCTTTGATCTCATAGTCGTTGTATTTGTTCACAAAGCTTTCCATGGAGGTCAAATCACTCAATTCAAAGATACATGTTCGGTCATCTTTGCTGTCGTAAAAATGGATGTAAGTTGGCTCTCCAAACTCTTTGACGATATCCTCAATGGCAAAGTCCGACGTATCTAGCGGGATCAACGTAATCTTCGTTCTTTTTTTCGTTTCAACAGGCGGTCCTCTGCTCGGAACATTCATTCGAGAAGCCAACGTGTTTGACCTAACTTCTCTTCGGCGATAATTCTGGGTAAAAAGTTCAGGGAACGGGAAAGTGTTAATAAAAAGGGAACAGGCATTCGCACTACAATTGGCGCAGAGGCAAAAAAGATGCAATACAAAATTTACGCATGTGACATACGGTAACTCTATGGTTTGGGATACTCTGTACAATGGCGGGGGTGTCCAGTTCATCGAAAGCCAATTCGGCTTTAAATATGAAAACACAACACAAAAGACTGTTAGTGGATCAATATTTGAAAGTTCACGATCGTTTGAAATAATCGCTGCGGGGGCAGTCCCCTAATTTAACGTGTACTACATACACCGTCCATTGGGTTTTGTGCAACAGGGTGTTAACTCGTTGCTTGCACTCATGTAATTGCTCCGTATACTGTAGAAGTCAGTTCAGTTTCTTCCGCTTATATAATTTTTCACGTATATAGTGTCCGTCACGTGGTGCAACGGCTGAAATTAGGACCTCGTCAGCGAGCGGGGACAGAGATGTTGTCCAGTTGAGATACACGGGCGAGCAATGTCGTCTACTCGAGGTCTTGAAAGATGGGTTGAAACCTGTTGATATGAGCGTAGCGACGTTTGACTTGGCTCAACCATTTCAAAGAACCAGCGACCTGCCTGAGAGCGGGTTCAATGCTTGCGAGGTTACCAAACGCAACGACCAGACGGTATGCCGTCTCCTCGGACTCTTGATACTCCTCTAGTGGCCCATATTTGTTATTCAGCGCTTCCGAAAGAATGGGGACAATGTCCAGTTCGGAATTGTCCAAGGCCAGGACACTGTAGTTTGAGAGTAATGTGGCTACAGCAGTACCAAGAGTCTGGGACTGACGAAGTGTGGCATCTGGAAATATAGTACCGATAGTTTCAAACACTGAATCGTACACATTCCTGCTAGCCATCAGCTGTTTCCCCCATTTTTCGTTTCCAAAACAGTTGACCAAGATACGGACTGTTAGCATTGTTAGTACAATGTTAGGGTTGTTGAGACCTTCATCGATGAATGCACTTATGTTGCTTGCTGCAGGGAGATACTTTACAATTAGCCGAATCAAATCGTAAGCAGCAGTCTTATTTCCCCATTTCTCCCTCATGACAGTAGCAAAATTGTAAAGAATTTTCCAACCTGAATCCAAATCATGTAATGAGGAACCGATCAGTGCCAACTCGTCATCAGAAAACGTTTTTTCGTCGCTGTTGAATTTCACTATACCTTGTAGCAGGGCGTCTGGCTTGAAACTCGCGAGCGACAAATACTCTCTTATTGGGAACATTGACATTGCCTTAGCGTTGCTTGGCACAGTCTGGGAAGGTTTTGGTTGTGCCGTTGTTGGCTCGCTATCCAAAGCCATCCCACCTGTATTTGTGACAATAAAATTTACAATTTGGTCCCGATAACTCGACGGTAGCTCGTACCGCATAATGAATTTGTCTGCAATATCGTAAGGGTTCCCACTAACATTGACTGGCAACTTCAAGGGAGGTTTCCCATCCTCGATGTCAACATCAAATACAAAATCATATTTTTTGCCCTCGTACTCCGTTTTCGCATTACTCCCACTGCTTGACGAGCCCACAACGTCACCGATTTTAGTCCAGCTACCATTGGAGAACTGATGGGCTTCAATAACTCCGCCCGGGGTTCGAACGGCAACCACTTGGCCCTCTTTGTTCCCAGCGGTATTAAGTGTCTCGTATGGTAGCACGTGAGATTCATCTATCCCCATTGATTTAGAATTTAAAGCAGTTTCTTCTACCTCCCTTTTAAGTTCTTCGATTTCTTCCGTGGGAGCCAGACGCTCTTGGTCCCTAGTGAAAATCCTGATCAAGTTATCACTGCCGCCGGCAACAATATCACCGTTAGGCAAGCAGTCAACACACCAAATCGAAATGGCTGGTAACCTGATCACCTGTTTAACCCTACCGGTCTCCCAGTCCCAAATTCTAACAGATCTGTCTTCCCCGCAGCTGACCAGTTCTCCAGTCTTTCGGTTCAATTGAACAGAATACACGAAACTCTCGTGGCCTTCCAAAGTTTTCTTGACTTTGCCCTTGTCGTCTAATATCTTGATAAAACCATCATTGGAACAAGTGGCAAACAGTTTACCGGCATCATCCAAGATGGCTACGTGTCGGATGACATCCTGGTGTATATTGTCGAAAGTGCTGACACATTTGTCGTTTTCCCATATTTTGATTGTCATGTCCGCGGAAACCGTGATGAACCGGTTTGATGTCTCGTTTCCTGGGATGCTCTTGGCGTCCCAAACTGACGCAGCATGACCCTTAAGATCCCACTTGCACGTCCCCTCCATCCAAACTTTAGCTGTCTTGTCCCAACTGCCACTTATCAACGTACCCTTATATTCAGACATCGAGCACACATTACCTTTATGTGCAATTAAAGTGTATTCTGGATCAGCAGCGGCAGTGGCAAACAAGGAAACACCGTTCACAAAACAGTCTTTACCGCCGAAATACACAACCTGTGTCGCAGGATCAAACGAGACACTGTTCAAAAAAGTTTCAGCAGTAAACAGTATAGAGTCCTGCCACGTCAGAGCCGTATTAGAATCCATTCTTTTGGACCACACGCGCAAGGTTCCATCCCTTGAAACACTGGCAATCCGCTTGTCATCTATAGCAACCAGATCTTTAACGTCCTGCAAATGCCCTTGCAAATTGGCACTCAATTCGTACATTCCCACCATACCTGCTCTAAATCCTGGCTGGTTCTGCTCATCCAAAATCGGAAACGAGCCGACTGGATGGAATGATCAAGAACGTCGCATACACCTTTAGATTCATCGAGAACTGCGACATTGAAAAATAATACTCTAAAAAAAAAGACAAAAAGGACACGAGTAGAGAGGACACGAACTCGTTTATAAACGAAGTCCATAAAGGATCTCAGTAACCAGAAGAACAGTCAGATAGATTGCCACGATGTCTTGCCCGTTGCTATTTGCCAAGACTGCGGAGGGTCTTTATTTTAAACCGAGCTCGTCTGCTGCAGCATCAGAGCAGCAGGATCCTGCTATTTTTGCTGCTGCACAGAAGCAGTCTGTGCTATCTGTCCCGTTGGAAGAGTTCCCCGTGCACGGTGAAATCACAAAGGTGGCCGCGCTTCTTGGCTTTATTGCCTTTAAGCTCAACAAGTACGCCGTAATTGCCAACACTGTGCAGGAGACTGGCCGCCTGAATGAGCACATCATTTACAAAGTCGTCCAGCATTCGGTCGTACCCATTAACCCGAGGAGTACTTTGATTGACTCTGACGACGCTGAGTATTTGAAACTGCTAGAGTCTCAATTGAGTACAGCTACGTTGTTTTTCTCGTACACTTACGATCTGACAAACTCTCTACAGAGGAACGAGAAAATCGGGAACCCCCACTGGGAAACTGCCGATACACGATTCTTCTGGAACCACTACATTACAGAGGAGCTGAGATCGCTGACAACCAAGGACCAACGTGTCGGAAGGTTCATCCAGCCGTTCATTTATGGGTATGCCAAATCGGTCGACACTATTTTGAACTCGGCTCCTGTCACCATCGGACTGATCACCAGGCGTAGCAGGTTCAGAGCAGGGACCAGATACTTCCGCCGTGGTGTTGATGAGGATGGTAACGTCGGGAACTTTAATGAGACGGAGCAAATTTCAATCGTGCAAAACAACGATAACACCAGCGAAGTCTTCTCCTTTTTGCAGACAAGAGGATCTGTGCCCGTGTATTGGGCTGAGATCAACAACTTGAAGTACAAACCAAACTTGGTTCTTGGGGAAAACTCGGTAGAGTCGGCCAAGAAACACTTTGACAACCAAGTCCAACTGTATGGTGATAACTATCTGGTCAATTTGGTGAATCAAAAGGGTCATGAATTGCCCGTGAAGAGAGCTTACGAACAAACCGTGGATGCATTGGACAATCCAAAACTGCACTACATATATTTCGATTTCCATCATGAATGTCGTAACATGCAATGGCACCGTGTTAAGTTGTTGATCGACCAGTTGGTTCAAATGGGTCTTTCAAACGCTGATTTCTTCCATAAGGTGGTGTCTCGCGATGGATTCACCACTTTGAAAGTTGTTAGTGAGCAGAAATCCACTGTGAGAACCAACTGTATGGACTGTCTAGACAGAACCAACGTTGTTCAGTCGGTCTTGGCCCATTGGCTGCTGCAGAAGGAGTTCGAAACTGCTAAAATTGTTTCCGAGGGTCAACTGTGGGAGATTAACAGGTCCCTACTATCTCTTTTCCAAAACTTATGGGCCGATAATGCAGACGCCGTTAGTATCTCATATTCAGGCACTGGAGCCCTGAAGACAGACTTTACCAGAACTGGTAAGAGGACTAAGTTAGGGGCATTCAACGATTTTGTGAACTCTGCATCTCGTTATTACCAGAATAACTTGACCGATGGTCCAAGACAGGACTCGTATGACTTGTTTTTGGGTAATTTCAAACCATACGATGCGTCGTTCGCGTCACCATTCCAGGATAGGAGGCCACTTATTATCCAATTGATCCCAACAATTTTGTATGCTTCCTTGACCGTATTGGGGGCGACGATATTCTTTCCCAAGAACCATTTTACCAGCAGTAAGAATTTGCTGTTCTTTTTGACCGCTTCTATTATGGTATTATTATCTGGTAACTTTGTCATTAAGAATGGTATGCAGTATGTTAACTGGCCTAAGTTAGTTAATGTTGGATTCCTCGCTACAAACAGAGGGTTTGATGTGAAGGGTAAAGGCAGCAATAATTTGAAATACGTGATTAGCTCAAACTTTACCAAGCCTTCCTCTTCCAAAAAGGAGTGATTTTATACCTAAAAGCTTATAGTTCTTTGTAAAATGCGTTTGATAAATAAAACATTATGACTGGTTTGAGCTTCTGTTTGATTGGTATCAGAGGAGAAGGTTAGAGCAAACGGTGTTAAAGCAGGACCGTGATTTTGCATGTCGTGCAATGCATGTACATTGTCCACACGAATTCAATCGGATGAGTACGATAGTTCTAAAATAATTCCTGCTTGTCTATAATGAGTCTGGAATAATGTGTCACAGATTGCTAAATCATTTGAGTAGCTATACGAGATGCGGTTCCGTGCTTAAGTACTATTGGTTCTTCTGGTCTGTTGTTCAAAGATTTTTTTGAAATTTCCTCAAAGTAGATACCTTGCAAGTTTATACGTTTCTGGATAGTACAGCATCCAGTTGTCCCAAGAATTCATTCAATGTGTCGCAGTTATAACTATCTCGCAGTATCATCTTTCATATAACGGAACATTTGTATTGTATTGTAATTTTTTTGTCTCTAACTTCTCAGATCAATTTCAATTTATAATTTCTAAAGAGTTTTTGACGTTTCTCTTAGAAATTGCGTATATATCAGTAAATGTATAACTAGTTAATGTACATTCTGTAGTTGTCTATTTATATTACGAAATGCGCTTAGAATAAAGGGCTTGTCTTTCATTAAGCACATAAATCGTAGAATGAATTGCTGGACATTGTCTGACTTCATGAGCGCTTCGCCGACAAGGAACCCTCTGACACCTTGCTGCTTGTAATGGTCTGCATCTTGAGCAGACAAAATACCGGAGAGCGCGATTAGTACGACGTCCTTTGGTGTGGAGTCTACCAGGTTGCTTGTTGTGTTCAAGTCGACCGTGAAGGAATGCAAGTTCCTGTTACTTACGCCGATAACTTTCGCTCCGATAGATAGCGCACGATTCAGCTCGTCCTTGGAGTTGACTTCGACCAGGGGTTCGATACCCATTTCCTGGGTAGAATAATCGTACAGTTCCTTGAGTTCGTCCTGAGTCAACATTTTGACGATGAGAAGAACGCTGTCTGCGCCTGCTAGTCTTGCCTCTAGTATCTGGTATTTGGTAAAGATAAATTCTTTCCTGAGGATGCAAGGTCTGTTTGCTGGGCAATCTTTGAACTCGATGTCGAGTGCTCTTCTGACGTTTACCAAATCTTGCAAGGTGCCCTTGAACCAATGCGGTTCCGTCAGCGTGGAGATCGCGGCGGCTCCTGCCCTCGCGTACTTGAGCCCCTGTTCCGCGGCGACTGCGTCCGGGAAGATATTGCCCTTTGAGGGGGAAGCACGCTTAACCTCTGCTAGAACGACAGCCCTCTGTGGGTGATCTCTGAGTTTCCCCGCGAAATCGATTACCTCCGGCGCTAACCCTAGCTTAAAGTTGGTTTGCAAGTCGTGGAGGGTTGCACCCGGTGTTACCAATAGTGCCTCGACGTCGAGTCTCCTTTGTGCGTATATGCGGTCGAGGATAGACATCCCGCGGGACTTCCCCTGGTCGTTCTCCTCCCAGGTACCACCCGTAGTGTTGAGCATGTTTCTGATCATGAGGTGTCCCTCCTCCGTTAGGATAGATTCCGGGTGGAACTGGACACCCTCGACGGTGTACTTTTTGTGTCTGATGCCCATGATGACGCCTGATTCCGTTTTCGCGGTGACTTGCAGCTCCTTTGGGAGTGTGTCGCTGGACCCAGCAAGACTGTGGTACCTAGTGACGAGAACCCCCTGTGGGACGTTCTTGAACACTCCACTGTTGTCGTGAAAGATCGGGGACGTTTTCCCGTGGACGATTTCTCCAGCGTATCCGACTTGACCGCCAAAGACTTCGAACATGCACTGCTGGCCCATGCACACGCCGAACACGGGCAGTTTCCCCGCGAAGTGTGCGATACACTCTCTTGAAACACCTGAGTCTGTCGACGGGTGGCCCGGCCCGGGCGAGATGAGCAGCACGTCTGGCTGCAATGCGGCGACCTCTGCGACGGTGATCTTGTCGTTTCTGTAGACATCGACCTGTGCGCCCTCCTGGCACAGATACTCGTAGATGTTCCAAGTAAACGAGTCGTAGTTGTCGATCAGCACCACTTTCTTTGCCATTTTTTGTTGGTGGTCTTGTTCCTGTGAAGTGATGATGAACAGATTCCAAGATGTGAGTCAATTCGTCTTTTAAATAAAATAAATATTGTGTTGAAACAAGAGGCGAAGGCGGTGACGAGGACGAAGGTGAGAAGTGCACACGCGATTGGGACGGAAGACGTTTATCTGAGCGAACATGTCTGGTATAATTGAGGCGTCGTCTGCGCTGCGGAAGCGGAAGCATTTGAAGCGTGGGATCAACTTCACCGTGATGGTTGTGGGCCAGTCTGGGACTGGCCGGTCTACATTTATCAACACGCTGTGCGGACAGCAAGTCGTTGATGTGTCTACGACTGTTCTGTTGCCCACTGACACTGCCACTGAGGTGGAGTTGCAATTGCGGGAGGAGACCGTGGAACTTGAAGACGACGAAGGTGTGAAGATCCAATTGAACATTATTGACACGCCCGGGTTCGGGGACTCTCTAGACAACACTGCTGCCTTTGAAGTGGTCTCTGACTATGTGAGGCACCAATACGATGAGATTCTGCTCGAGGAGAGCCGTGTGCGGCGGAACCCGCGGTTCAAAGACGGGAGAGTGCACTGCTGTCTGTACTTGGTACAAGCTACGGGTCATGGGTTAAAGGAGATCGACGTTGAGTTTATGAGACAGTTGGGCCCCTTAGTCAATGTGATCCCACTGGTATGTAAAGCTGATTCGTTGACCCCCGAGGAGTTGAAGTTGAACAAGCGGTTGATCATGGAGGACGTCGCGCGGTACGGGCTGCCGATCTACGATTTCCCCTTCGATGAGGCGGACGTGACGCAGGAGGATTACGACACGTACACTTACTTGCGGTCGATCCTACCGTTCTCGATCATTGGATCCAACGATGTGTTTACACAGGCAGCGGACGCAGCAGCTGCAGGCGGGCCCGCCGCAGGCGAGCCCCAGCAGATCCGTGGACGCAAGTACCCCTGGGGCACGCTCGATGTCGAGGACACTACGATCTCTGATTTTGTCGTACTGCGGAACGCGCTGCTGATCTCGCACCTGCACGACTTGAAGGACCACACGCACGAGATACTGTACGAGCGGTACAGGACGGAGGCTCTGTCCGGAGAGGGCCCCACTAGCGGGCCCCACGGGCCCGCAGTGACCTCCCCTACTGCTACTGGGGCCACCGGCAGAAGTTACTCCCGCGTAGCGGGAGCCACGACGACGCCCAGCGCAGCGTCAACCCCCCGCGGCGAGCCGGGGGAGTCCAGCGCAGGAGCCCCTACGCTGGGCTCGCCGGCCGGCGAGCCCAGCGCCCCCGGCGCCCCCGGCGACCCGTACACGGCCCGCGACGAGCAGATCCGCCTGGAGGAGGAGCGGCTGCGCGCGTTCGAGGAGCGCGTGCAGCAGGAGCTGCAGCTGAAGCGGCAGGAGCTTCTGGCGCGGGAGCGGGAGCTGCGCGACATCGAGGCGCGGCTCGAGCGGGAGGCCGCGGCGGCGGGGGAAGACTAGCGGGAGTCCAGCCTGCACTCCCCAGCGCACTCCGCCCGCTCCGCCCAGCCCTCCGTCTACGGTCCCAGCAGGCAGAGCGTCCACCGCTTGCCGCCGAGCCCTCACTGCGCCGCCGAACGGTCACCCGGCACTTCCCATACATATGAACATAATACGACACGAAAAGCGCCGTCTTCAAACGGTTTTTATATTTAAAGCTGGGAGGACAAGAAGAAGAAGAAGAAGAAATTACTTTTACCATTTTACAGTGCTTTAGTCGAATGCACAGCGCAGCAACAGATACGTCTCTGCCAGTGGGCGGGCACTTGTCTGTGCTTCTTGCCAGTGCTACTAATGTCTGGGGATGATGAGCAAACAGATAGGGACAACCGACCGCGCCTTTGGTGTGGAATGGCGAGGAAAGTCTTTTACAGTCCAGTTTTTAGTAGAGCTTTGGACACCATCTCTGACCCAGACGTAGCGGCTCTCTTGTTTTAGTTCAATTGTGCTCTGCCTCTAGTGTACTACTGTATAGTGCTTATCGTTTACTGCAGCCGGGTAACAGACGGTGGCAAATGTGTTGAAGTAACTTCTCGATTCAAAGGGAACCGTTACACCCGGTTACTGCTCCTCCTTATTGCATCAACGGGGCAAGGAACCATGACTTCAGCGAGCGGTAGTAACGATACAAAGCACGGTGCTGGCTCTGCAGAGCAGCAGGGCGAGATCGACGAGGGGCTGTACTCCAGACAGCTCTACGTCCTGGGCAAAGAGGCCATGCTCAAGATGCAACACTCCAGCGTGCTAGTGTTAGGGTGTCGCGGGCTAGGGGTCGAGATCGCCAAGAACGTCGCCCTAGCGGGTGTGAAATCGCTTACTTTACAGGACTCAGAGGCAGCACAGCTACAAGATCTGTCCACTCAATTCTTCATCAGCGAGGCGGATTTGGGTCAACCAAGAGATAAAGTTTCTCAGGGGAAACTGGCGGAATTGAACGGGTACGTCCCCGTGGACGTGATCCCTCCTGTCACTGACCTTGCGCAACTCGACCGTTTCGACGTCGTAGTCGCCACGGACACAACGTCCCTCGAGGACCGTGTCAAGATCAACGATTACTGTCACCCTCGTGGGATCAGGTTCATTGCTACAGAGACGAGGGGGCTATTCGGCCACGTGTTCGTCGATTTCGGTGACCAATTCACCGTGATGGACCAAACAGGGGAGGAACCGCACGCAGGTGTAGTCTCCGATATAGAACCGGATGGGACTGTGACCATGCTCGACGATAACAGACACGGATTGCAGGACGGCGATTACGTTAAATTTTCAGAAGTACAAGGGCTTGAGGGACTCAACAGCGGGGAACCATACAAAGTGGAAGTTCTAGGACCCTTCGCGTTCCGTATTGGGTCCGTCTCCCATTTGGGACAGTACATCAAGGGCGGGCTTTTCACAGAGGTCAAGATGCCTCAGAAGATCGCGTTCAAATCACTTAGAGACTCCCTCGCAGAACCAGAAATGGTCTTCTCCGATTTCAGTAAGTTCGACAGAGCTGGACAATTACACTTGGCCTTCCAGGCGTTACACCAATTCCAAGTCAGACACAGTGGCGCTCTACCAAGACCAATGAACCAAGAGGACGCAAACGAAATTGTTAAACTTGTGGGGGACTTAGCGGCACAGCAACCACAAGTCCTCGGTGCAGAAGAAAACTCAGTGAACGAACCACTGGTCCGCGAGTTCTCGTACCAGGCTAGAGGTGATATCCCCGGTGTCGTCGCCTTCTTTGGTGGACTAGTAGCCCAGGAGGTTCTCAAGGCCTGTTCTGGGAAATTCACACCTTTGAAACAGTACATGTATTTCGATTCCCTGGAGTCTCTACCAGACAGCGAGAAGTTCAAGAGGACGGAGGAAACGACAAAACCGATTAATTCAAGGTACGATAACCAGATCGCAGTGATGGGGCTTCAATTCCAACAGAAACTGGCAAACTCAAAAGTGTTCCTAGTTGGTGCTGGGGCCATTGGTTGTGAGATGTTGAAAAACTGGGCTCTCGTGGGGCTCGGGTCGGGACCTCAGGGCCACATCGTCGTCACGGACAACGACTCCATTGAGAAATCGAACTTGAACCGTCAATTCCTGTTCAGACCAAGAGATGTCGGTAGGGAAAAGGCCCAAGTTGCAGCAGAGGCGGTGTCCAAGATGAACCCGGACTTGCAGGGGAAGATCACCGCCAAGGTAGATAAAGTTGGGCCGGACACGGAGAATATTTTCAACGACGAGTTCTGGCAACAACTCGACTTTGTCACCAATGCACTGGACAACGTCGACGCGAGAACGTACGTTGACCGCCGCTGTGTGTTCTACAGGAAACCACTTCTAGAGTCCGGAACATTAGGTACAAAGGGTAACACTCAAGTCATCATCCCAAGACTCACGGAATCCTACTCCTCATCGAGAGATCCACCGGAGAAATCGATCCCACTGTGCACATTGCGGTCGTTCCCAAGCAAGATCGATCACACCATCGCGTGGGCTAAATCTTTGTTCCAAGGTTACTTCTTCGAAGCACCCGAGAACGTCAATTTGTACTTGTCGCAACCAAACTTCGTGGAGCAGACCATGAAGCAAAGCGGGGACGTCAAGGGGATCCTTGAGTCGATCAACGACTCCCTCAACAAAAAACCGGCCAATTTCGACGAGTGTATTAGGTGGGCCCGCCTAGAGTTTGAAAAGAAGTTTAACCACGATATCAAGCAACTGCTGTACAACTTCCCAGCGGACGCGAAGACTTCCAACGGTGACCCCTTTTGGTCTGGTGCCAAGCGTGCGCCGACCCCGCTGGAGTTCAGCTTCGACGACCCCAACCACGTCGACTTCGTTGTCGGATCCGCAAACTTGCGCGCGTTCAACTACGGTATCACGGAGTCGGCCACCGCCGAGGGCACACAACACTACAGGGACGTGATACAGGCGATGCAGATTCCCGAGTTCAAACCCAACGTCAACCTCAAGATCCAAGTCAACGACGAGGATCCAGACCCTAACGCGAACAACCCAATGGGCGATGAACTGGACACTTTGGCTGCATCTTTGCCCAACCCGGCCACGTTGGCAGGTTTCAAGTTGGTCCCCGCGGAGTTTGAAAAGGACGACGACACGAACCACCACATTGAGTTTATCTCCGCGTGTTCCAATTGTAGAGCGGAAAACTATTCGATCGAACTTGCGGACCGCCAGAAGACCAAGTTTATTGCAGGCCGTATCATTCCAGCTATTGCCACCACAACCTCGCTGGTCACAGGGTTGGTCAATTTGGAGTTGTACAAAGTTGTCGACGGACAGACGGATATCGAGAAGTACAAGAACGGGTTTGTCAACTTGGCATTGCCCTTCTTCGGGTTCTCGGAGCCAATCAGCTCTCCAAAGGGCACTTATAATGATAAAGAATACGATAGAATCTGGGATAGATTCGATATCCAAGGTGACATAAAACTGAAGGACCTGATCGACCATTTTGCCAAGGAGGAGGGATTAGAAATTACGATGCTTTCCTACGGTGTGTCGCTGTTGTACGCATCTTTTTTCCCACCCAAGAAACTGAAGGACCGGTTGGACTTGCCCGTCACAGAATTGGTCAAAACGGTGACGAAGCATGAAATTCCTTCCCATGTCCGCACAATGATTTTGGAAATCTGTGCAGACGACAAAGATGGTGAAGATGTTGAAGTGCCCTTCATTACAATTCATTTGTAAATCTCACAAAGGAAAGATCATGGGTATAACTGAAGTACATTAGATATAAGCAAATAACAATAAATAAATAAAAATACGTTCTTGAAAGAAAAGCTTCCTTTTACGGCGAATACGATTCAATCACTTACCTACCGTTTAAACATTTCTTAAATTCGCTATCTTGTTGCATCAATTCCACAAAACTTCCTTGTTCGACAATGGCCCCGTTCTTCAACAAAAGCACACTTTCGCAGGACCGCATCATGTGTTCGTCGTGGGTAATTGCTATAATCAGCGTATTTGGAATACCCTTGCGGACAATATCAATGATGATATTCGTGCTAAGTGCGTCTAGTGCTGACGTGCATTCATCAAGTATCAAAATCCGGTGCGGTTTCACCAGTGCCCGCGCAATGCACAATCGTTGTGCTTGTCCACCAGAAAGCAAATCACGATCAACTATCGTGTCAATTCCATTGGGCAGCCTACTGACAAAATCGTAAATGCTGACAAGCTTCAATATTCCAATAAGGTCTACCTCGGTGGTGTCCTCTTCTGGAAGACCGTATGTCAGATTTTCCCGAATTGTCCCGTTCAATAAATTGGCACTCTGCTCTACCACGGATATCTGATTCCTTAAACTGTTGGTATCCCATTCGGACAAATCGGTACCGTCAACATATATATGCTTCTCTGGTACGTCATAAAGTTTTGTCAATAGAGATATGATAGTGGACTTCCCAGAACCTGACTCACCGACAAGGGCTACACTGGTATCAGACTTTAAATTTAAATTCAGGTGTTCATAAACATGTTTGGATGGTGTCGCAGGGTACGCAAAAGTTAAATCTTTTACTAGGACCATAGTATCCTTTTCACTGGTGTTTGAAATCGGAAGTGTTCGATTGTGCATATCCTGATGCTCCCTAGTAGCAGCGGCCTCTTTGAGTATTCTATAAATGTACGTGGCGGCTCGTTGGCCTCTCGTTACTTCTGGGATTTGATTGATCAGATTGGTGCAAGTCATAATGGTGAACAAAATCAACGTGAACACTTCAAACATCTTTTTTGAAGTGTACTTACCATCGATGACCAGTTTGATACCGTAATAGTATAGAATCGCCTGTATACACAAAGTAAGTGTGTGTGTTATGGCGATGCCGCATCCTGTGATTACAGATCTTCTACGTCCAAGTGAAAGCATTCTCTGTTTTCTCCTATCGTACCTATTTTGGAAATGGGTCTGTAACTGTAAGCACCTGATGGTCTTCATGGATACCACAACCTCATATAAACAGTTTTCGAGTTGTGCAACGGCACTTTTGTAGTCCGTCTCACATTTTTGCAATGCTGCACCATAGACACCAGAGAACACAATAATCAGCGGGAACATTGATATTGACACCAAACTTAGTTTCCATCCGGCTACAAGGGCCCATATCAACCCACATGTAGAAACGACTAAAAAGGTGGATGCAGTGGCCAAAAATTCTGTAACCAGAGTTCTCAGGTCTCGCAGATCATTAAGCGCCAATGCAGAAACCTCAGATGGTTTATTTTCAGCTAGTTGGAACCATTCGAATTTGTTGTACGTGATAGTTCTCATCACTTTTTTTCTAAGGTCCATAATCCAATATTCACTACAGTACCCCATAATAAACGTTTTGGAAAACGTACAGAAAGCATCTATTATTGCAACACTGAGAACAATAAGGGACCATTTTAACAGGTAAAATGACGAACCCACCGTACCATGAACAGGAATGATACCATTCAACAAATAACTGAACGAATACGAAAAAACGGGATTGGCAGCGCCGGCACATAAAGCAAACACAATTCCCACACAAAGTACTCCCTTATATTGCGCTTCCTTAACCATGCACTTTACAATACTTTTTAAATTCATGATAGGTTCATCTACCCCCTTTTCAAGGTCTTCCTTATTGAACGATTTGCGTCCATCGTTGGTTTCTTCAAGGTCGCTTTCGGATTGTGAAGAAGTATTGCTGGAACCAGAAAGTTTCTCAGATATATAATATGAGCCCTTGAGCGTTTCGATCTCTGAGTTTTGATCAACCCATGTCTTGCCTTCTTTGTCAATAATATCAGTTACCGGAGTTTTCGTGTCTGAAACAATACTATTCCTAAAAGTATCATATCTGGGCAAAGATTCGTGAACAGCCCCCTCTGGTGCTTGATGTTGGTAAAACCTTGAAAAATAGCTCGTTTCGCTCTTCAACAGATCCTCTTGATAGCCATATTCACAAACTCTACCATGTTCCATAATATAAATAAAATCTGTGGGATTTATTTGGCTCAGTTCATGTGTTAAAACAATGGTCGTTTTCCCTTGACGCCACGATCGAATGGCTTTCATTAAAAGCTTGCGATGAGCAACATCCAAAGCAGAAACTGATTCATCAAATATCATAATGGGGGTGTTTCTTAAGAACGCCCTTGCCAGGGCAACCCTTTGTCGTTGACCTCCGCTCAGTTCTACACCACCGGAACCAATCACAGTGTCCAAGCCGTCTGTAAGATCTGCCAACATTTCATTAAGAAGTGCAAAGTTGCATGCTTTCCTCAGTTTTCTCTCTCGTTCCTCGATTGATTCCATTCTTGCCGGCTCACTCTGATTTTCAGAACCCAAAAGTATATTATTTCGAAGAGTATCATTGAACAAAGTGCAGTTCTGCTCAACAACAGTGATGTTCGATAGTAACCATTCTTGATTTAGGTCACAAATGGATATATTATCTACCGTTATTGACCCAGAGTATTCTTCATAAAATCTCAGAAGTAATTTGGCCAAGGTTGACTTTCCAGAGCCTGATTTACCAATAATGAAGGTCATTTTCCCCGACTCAAGTCTTAAAGAAACATTTTCGACGGCTGAATTACTTGTGCGACATGGGTACTTGAAGGAAATATTGTTAAATGTTATTGATAAGGAGTTTCCCTTTGGTGGGCACTTCAATGCGGCTTGCATAATTGTTTTACCTTCAAGCTCCAAAAATCCTTCGAGTTTTTTATTAGCAACATGACCTTTTTGTATGACTGTCACTTGGCTCATTGCCTCGCTTACGGTAGCACCCAGCATCAAGCAAGAATGGAAACACGTGATAACATCGTTTATATCCAGTTTATTTCTTCTTATCATGGTGGCTCCAAACCAGAACCCTTGCACAAACATACAGAGCGTTAGGAACCTAATAATGCTTGAATTAAGAGCAGAATATAGACATGCTTTGATGAACAAAGAATTGCATCTTGTTACTGATGTATCAAATTTTGAAATTTCTTCATTTTGGGCTGTATAAAATTTGACCATATCGTTAAACCGCATTGACCAGGTAAGTAGTTCAGCGGCATAAGATGTTTCCTTATTTTCCAAATCGGTATATTTGTTAGTTAACTTAGCAAAATAGATGGCTATGGCCGTGATTATTGGTGTACTGCAGAGAATAATAAGGGTAAGAGACCACGAATAGTAGAAAGATGTCCCAATTAAAGATAACACACTGACAAAACTTTGCAAAGTTATTGCCGCAGATTCGGACGAGCTCTGTCGAACCTCTTCGATACATCTACTCAACTGTGTAAACTCACCCAATAACCGTTTGCCGTTGCCGTCATACCAAGTCCATGATTTGGACAAGTATGAGCCCAACATGTTAATTCTTATCCTATCCCCTTGTACTTCACCCAAATGCATCCAAGATGTTATAAATATCCACATTACAGGGAAGCTGGCTGCTCCTAAAATCATAACGCTCATGGACCGTAATACCAATTGATGAGAAAATTGCCTGTCATTCAATGAGATATTACTGAGAATGTCAAACACTCTACCGGTCAAAATGGAAGTAATAGCTGGAATCAATCCGGATGCAATTGTTGTGAGTGTTACTACCGTCAGCAACTTGTAATCTTTCTCTGGTGAGACATTTGCGAATATATGTGAATTCATTCTTGATTGTGTTGGTTTGCGGACAGTATTCTTTCAAGCTAAGATAACATTCCTTAATAGTATCCCGACGTTATATATAACATTAGTCGGCTCGAAACTCGACGCTACTGTTTCAAACGTTATAGATGCAAATATTATTCCTCAAATACATGTAATTACCCAAAGAGGTAATTACATGAAAAATGCTCTGTATGAGATGTTTCATAAACAGAGAGTTTAAAGGCGACAAGAGACATCCAGACGTAACAAGCTCCAGTCACATTGTATACTACTGCAAGTATACGGTCTCTGTTTCCAATTCAATGGACCGGGTTGCCTTTTTGTGCTCTCTCGGTTGAATTTGTTAGGTTGCATCAAAAGGGTTTAAGTACACCAAATAGTCAGCTCTTCGGCCATTCGTGTCTTCAGCATATTATTGTCGTATTATTCTTGTCCTTTGTACATTATATATGGTTTTGGCTGTTTTAACAAGTGTTTTGGGTTTCCTGTTTCAATTCATTTTTGATTCGTCCGTCAGGCAAACCCTAGTTGGTACGTTCTGGACAATTCGACTGTTCATGTTTCTAGAGCATATGTGTTGCAGCACAATCCACGACAGCGCTGAAATGTGACTTGCCTTCCCACGAAGTGGCTATGACTTGATATTTGTAAGAACTGCCCTTCTTGAAACAGAACAAATTTAGAGATCGCAACAATGCATATTGAACTTAAATAGAGAAAACAGTGAAAGAGGGCCTCGAGTAAAGACACTCAACACCACAACAAAAGGTCCACCTGCTCCGATGCCGGTGAAGAGCAAGCATATCCCACAGTTCGTTTACAAATATGGCCGGTCGTTATCTGCCGGCGAACTCAAACGGTTCGAACAGCGACTTGCATACCCTCTACTTCGGGACAACTACCAAGAGTTCCTCAAGAAGTACAACACGTTATATCTTTTCCGATGGTCACACGATGATTGGACCTTGGATAGACGCTACTTCTGGCACAGGTTTCTCAAAAAGATCGGGGAAACAGATGTCGATCACCACTCGTCAAACCGTGTTCATATCAAGGCTATCCAGGAGGCAACCGGTATACCGTTGGGAGTTGATCAGAATGATAATCTGCGGTATCTGTTCAAGCACAATAAGGATATAAGAGACGTGAACAGCTCTGTGGAAAAAGTGCTAGCAACGGCGCCGAAGAACCATTTGGAATTGCTGAGTGTGGGAACCAAACTCTCCGATTTAAATGGAACTGCATCATCGACCGCTTTACTGGGTGCAAACTATATAAAGCCTCTTGTCGAGGAGTCACTTTCAATGTACCAGGACTTGGATTACGACAAGCTGTTGCAGCTAGCCCGGAATACAAAGAACGAATCACCGACGGGACCCAAACAAGTTGCCAAGCAGCTCCTCCGCAACGTAACGAGTGGCCAATTGACCCGCCCAGCGATGAGCAAAAGCCGGGACTGGTTGTTCTTCACAAACCCTTCGCCGTATACAGTGGCTAAATATGTGGATACATAGAAAAAGCAAAAAGAAATTCTCTTCGCTGCAATAAGGCCAACCAACGGCTACGAGACAGAAAGTCACTGAAGGGCACCATCAAGACGACAATCGGCGCCAATGGACACTGTGTCGTGGTTTAGAACTGCCCTGGTGGGAAATGTCACCAGCCAGCCAGTCAAAGAACTGATGTTGGATCCGCAGTTGAAGTACTGGGTTCTGCTCCCCATATCAATTGTGATGATATTGACAGGTATCTTGAGGCAGTATGTCACAACGTTGATTAGTCCCGGGGTGAAGGGGTACCCTGTAGTTAAGATTACTGAGAGTCAATATGTCTCGTTGGGAAGTGTCCTGATAGGTAACGGATCAAATTTGACGAAGGAATCGTTCGACGCGCGCAGGGACCAATTGTCCAAGGTTCTCTTGGAGGGCAAGTACGTTGCTCAGACAAACACAAAAGAGGGGGAAATAGTTAATCCTTTCAGTGACCCAAACATCTCGGATGCCATCTCAAACATGGCAAAGGGCAACATGGCCAATTTCATCCCACAAACAATCATCATGTGGTGGGTCAACCATTTTTTCTCTGGATTTGTGCTGATGAAATTGCCATTCCCTCTGACTGTGCGTTTCAAGGAGATGCTGCAGAACGGTATAAGCACTTCCGACTTGGATGTAAGATGGGTCAGCTCCATATCGTGGTATTTTATCTCCGTCCTTGGGCTGAACCCTGTTTACAACTTACTGTTGAAAAACCAAAGCTCGGTAGACCTCGTACAACAGCAGCAGAGTGCATCCATGCCGCAATCACAGCCAGTCATTCTTGGTGGAGCAGGTCAACCCAAACCTGAAGATGTTATGAAATCCGTCGCGAATGATTTGATCATCGCGCAACATGAGTCCTGTTTCGATGGTATTGAAGCAAGGGTTTTAAAACTGTATTCTTAGGGAATACGCTTGACTTGGTCCCGTGTAGGTATATAACTAGTATCCTTAATTAGTATCTATTATGTTACGCAGTGAATAATGCTACGGCTAAAAGAGAATAGTACTTTTCAAGATTCATTTCGACTAGATCGTAGTGTACGTCAATGCACTACACATAAAACCCTAAAGGGGTCCTTAATCTATGATCTTTAGAGGTGTGTCCTACCTCTTACACCAAACTTTCTGTTGTCTCTATAGTACAATTTGTAATAAGCACTTGGAAAAAATTTTCAATATTTATTATTATTAAGCTCATCGTGAAAAGAGTGGCGGTATAGTTAAATAGGTAACAACAGCATCACCCGACGTACCCTAAGCGATCGACAGACATATATACACACACTCTACAATGCCTCTATCCACTGTTATATGTATCGGTATGGCCGGTTCCGGTAAAACCACTTTTATGCAAAGATTAAACTCTCATTTGAGACACAAGAAACAGGTTCCATACGTGATTAATTTGGACCCTGCGGTGCTCAATATTCCTTATGGTGCGAACATTGATATTAGAGACTCTATCAAGTACAAAAAAGTCATGGAGAACTACCAACTGGGCCCCAACGGTGCGATTGTGACGTCTTTGAACCTCTTTTCAACCAAGATCGACCAAGTGATCAATCTGCTGGAAAAGAAAGCTGACAAATACGAGCACTGCATTGTTGATACTCCTGGGCAAATTGAGTGTTTTGTATGGAGTGCATCTGGGACAATTATAACAGAATCGTTCGCGTCTACTTTCCCAACTGTCATTGCCTACATTGTCGACACACCAAGAAATAAATCACCAACCACCTTCATGAGTAATATGCTCTATGCATGTTCGATACTGTATAAAACAAAATTACCCATGGTCATTGTCTTTAACAAGACCGACGTGGAAGACGCATCCTTTGCGAAAGAGTGGATGACTGATTTCGAAAGTTTCCAACACGCACTAAGAGAGGATCAAGACAATGGCACTCACGAAGGCTCAGGGTACATGAGTTCCTTGGTAAACTCCATGTCACTGATGTTAGAGGAGTTCTATGCGACATTGGACGTCTGCTCTGTGTCGAGTTTTACTGGGGAAGGATTCGATGAGTTTGTTGATATAGTTGACAAGAAACAGGATGAGTACAACGAATTTTACAAAGCGGAGAGGGAGAGACTTCTCGCCTTGAAGGAGGAGAAAGAAGCGGCCAGGAAGGACAAGTCCTTGACTGGGTTGATGAAGGACCTGGGTTT
Organism: Huiozyma naganishii CBS 8797; assembly: GCF_000348985.1. Lineage (NCBI taxonomy): Eukaryota > Fungi > Ascomycota > Saccharomycetes > Saccharomycetales > Saccharomycetaceae > Huiozyma > Huiozyma naganishii. The sequence continues at coordinate 27,995 of NC_035928.1, forward strand.
GAATGGGGGGAAGAGCAAAAAAAAGAGTGGTAACGACAGCGACGACAGCGCTGAAGTTGTAAGCGACTTAGAAGAGGGAGAAGATGATGGGCTGGTAGATCGTGACGAGGATGAAGGTATAGAAAGAGAGTACACTTTCATGGGAGAGGATCGGCTCGGAGGTGAAATCAACGACCAGACGCAAAGCGATCTGCAAGAGCGATACCAAAAGGCCATGGAACAGACTGCAAAGCAAGCTAGCAGTGAAACTGCAGAGAATATAGCTAAATACATTAGACAGTGAGCATTACCGATTGCGAAATACGTAGACAGTGTGTAACAGAATATCCGGATACAGATCTCGTCGTTCGAGTTCCGCCCGTTTACGGTAACCACGGCAACAACATTACAGGCACACTTACCGAATAACCAAAAATAGTGAATACGGCACGAGAACCATAATTCTAAAAAGGCAAGATACAATCAGACAATGGGAATTGCCTCAAGTTCTAAATCGAAAGAGAATTCCCTCGAGCCGTGGGCTTCCAGTCACAGCCAGCAGTGGGTTGCTCATTGTTCCTGGAACACTGTACGGCAGTTTGTGTGCAGGAGTGAAAATTTTTTTCTTATAGTATTAATGGTCATCGCAGCTATTGAAACAGTATATAAACTGCAGTTTCGAGGCCATGCTGTTCCTACTTTGACTTCTGATCTACTTCCACTCAAGGAACAACAACGTAAAACTGCATTAGAGCCATGTCTACGAACTTCGAGAAGCACTACACGAAAGTCATTGACGAAAACAACTTGGAACAGCTAAGAGATGTCCTGGTCAACCCAGAATCTCAATTGTCTAACCGGTTCAGAGCCCTCTTCAACTTGAAGACCATTGCTGAGGAGTTCAAGACCAACCCTGAGAGAGCAAACAAGGCTGTTGACTATATCTGTGCCACTTTTGGCGACAAGAGTGAACTTTTGAAGCACGAGGTCGCTTACGTCTTGGGTCAAACAAAGAACTTGAGTTGCGCTCCTCAGTTGAGAGAGGTCATGTTGAACCAAGACCAACAACCCATGGTCAGACACGAAGCTGCGGAGGCCTTGGGTGCTCTTGGTGACAAGGGCTCCATCGATGCTTTAAACGAGTGTTTGAAGAAGGACGCTCACCCAGCTGTTGTGCAAACTGCCGAATTGGCCCTTGCTAGAATCGTCTGGGAACACTCCCCAGCTGCCGAGCAAGAAAAGTTGCAGCAGTCTTTGTACAGCAGTACTGACCCAGCGCCACCACTGTCTCTAGAACAGGACTACACAATTGCTCAATTGAGAGATCTATTGAACAACCAAGACAAGCCTTTGTTCGACAGGTACAGAGCTATGTTCAGATTGAGAGACATTGGTACCGGGGAGGCTGTGTCCGCCTTGGCCACTGGTTTCGACGATCCATCTGCTCTATTCAAGCATGAAATCGCTTACGTTTTCGGTCAAATGGGTAACCCAGCTGCCGTTCCAAGACTAGTAGAGGTTTTGGCAAGAATGGAGGAGGCACCAATGGTGAGACACGAGGCCGCCGAGGCTTTAGGTGCCATTGCCACCCCTGACGTTGTTCCAGTCTTGAAGCACTACTTGAACGACCCTGTCGATGTTGTCAGAGAATCTGCCATCGTCGCCTTGGATATGTACGAATACGAGAACTCGAACCAGCTAGAGTACGCTCCAGCTGCTTGAAAAGAATTTATAGAGAAAGGAAGAAGAACTTAGAGTCGGGAAAGTTGTGTAGTAGTATTGTATTTTTATGACCCATCTCTAGTTGGTTTATGTGTACCTATTTATTAAAACTTGAAACAAGCGTTTATCATACCTCGTTGGTTCATATACTGCGTTTTTTTAAAGAGTTTTATGATCTTCTATAGGATATGTTCTCGATGTTCGAAGTGAAAAACTTTCAGACCTTTTGCGTTATAATACTAGGTTCCATTGCGCAAAGCACAGTAAGCGACAAGAATGGTCCAAGACATTGTGTTTGTCACAGGCAATGCCAACAAATTGAAGGAGGTGCAGATGCTGCTCTCCGGTAGCGATATCAATCTTTCCAACGAGCCACTTGACTTGGATGAATTGCAAGATACCGATTTACAAAAAATTGCCGTAGCGAAATGCCAACAAGCCGTCCAGGTACTCGGTGCAGGGAAACCAGTGTTTGTCGAAGACACAGCCCTAACATTCCAAGAATTCAACGGGTTGCCGGGAGCGTATATCAAATGGTTTTTGAAGTCGATGGGCTTAGAGAAAATTGTCCAGATGCTGGACAACTTCCCAAACAAGTCTGCACAAGCTATCACGACCATTGCATATGCGGACAGCGAAGGCAAAATCCACGTCTTCGAGGGTATTACTGATGGGAAGATTGTCCCGGCAAGAGGGCCTACCGCCTTTGGATGGGATCCAATCTTTGAACCCTTAGAGTCACACGGCCAGACCTACGCAGAAATGACCAAAGAGGACAAGAACGTCATCTCCCACAGGGGCAGAGCGTTTGCCAAATTCAACCAATTCTTGAGTGGCAATTGATCACATTAGTTCCCCAATGACATAAATGTCAATATAGATATACATAATCATCGCCCCCCACCCATCGTTATATGTGTTATCATCCGTCGATGCGACTAAAGGAAGCAGAAAAAATTTTTCGCTTGAAAAAAAATTGAAGAAATAAAGATTTGGTAAAAAGAGGATTTCGAATCTCTGTATCTTATATATACGTTTGATGATCTCTCCTTAGGCGAGCAAACGGCACCGATAAAGCATTATTTAAGGGATGCTATCTAGGATAAGAGAGGTAATAGCTATTGCGAATAGTCCTCAATCGGATCCAGCCACCCAAAAACAGGCTCTCGAGTACTTGGACGGCATCAAACAGGATCCCAATGCTGTCGAGGTGTTTGCTGCGCTTTTAACAGAAACTGATTCTGATGATCTTCTGAAATTTGTCTCATTACAAGCACTGAATGACATTGTCGGGATAAACTCTACAAATAGTAATATCATAAGTTTTGTCAAGCAAACCGTTTTGGACTTGCTTCGAAAGAAAGTTGAATCAAATGTCCAGGACGCAGAATATTTAAGAAATAAAATAGTGGACCTTCTGACCAAAATATTCTACAACACATACGGTGAAATTAACGGGAATCAATGGGACACTTTTTTCCAGGATATAATCACTCTGTTAAACGTTGAACCGCTGCTTGAAAGTTCAACGCCGGGTGGTTACTCCCCGGTCGGTATCGATTATTTCAACAGAATTTGTCTTTTTATCAATTCGGAGATAGCAGATCAAACCTATGTCAGGTCTAAGGCCACTCAAGTGAAAAATAACTCTTTGAAAGATACGATGAGAATGCAAGATATCAACAGCCTTGCCGTTATATGGATTAACACATTGAAAAGTGTAATATCTACCACCCAGCATTCCAGTGAACTATCCGAAATAGCAATACTGACATTATCATGCATTGGATCGTACATACTCTGGATTGATGTGAACTTAATAATCAATCCGGAGTGCATAACCATCATTTACAATTTCCTGGATTTCCCAGGGACCAAAATCGCATGTTCCAAATGTCTCGTCGAAATAATATCAAAGAAGATGAAACCAGTTGAAAAATTTGCTCTCCTGGGACTATTAAACTTGACAGACAAGGTTTATGCCAGAGATGACGATGACATAGAAATAACAGAGCAACTAGCAAGATTGGCGTCAGCGGTGGGTGTTGAACTGTCTGTCATCGTAGAACACTGTAGCGATACAATGGACACCAATCCGGAATCCCTTCAATTGGTAACAAGTGCAGATGAAAGAATCTTGACACAAGTAGCACCATTGGTCCTCAAATTTATGGTCCACGAGTATGACTCCGTGACTCAGCAATGTTTCACTTTCATAGCTTGTTACTTATCTAATATGAAAAAACTATTTGCCGTCGGGGGGAAGCCAGGTTCTGCAGTGGCATTAGCGTCGAAACAGAAACCGCTGGACTTACAACACACAGAGTTCGTAAACTCATTACTCCGCGTGATCTTTATCAAGATGAAAATTGATGAATCCACGGATGCAAATGATGAGTCCCAAGACGAAGTCGATGAATTCAACGAGACAATACGGTCAAAACTGAAAACGTTCCAAGAGAGCATTGCCGTTATCAATCCCGCAATTTACCTTGAAAGCATATCCACAGAGATTTGTACAAGAATGGGCAGTACTGACTGGAGGGATTTAGAGTTGGCGATATACCAAATGCATAATCTCTGTGAAAGTATCAGAAACAATCTCTTTGGTGTACCAAAACAAGATATCGCATCCTCTCAGCCTTCTATCCTCATGGTCAAGTTTTTCAACGAGTTATTAAACCATAGTACCTTGTTTCAAATGGATAATTCATACATCGAGGTGCTATTTTTTGAGTTAGTTGTGAGACATCACAATTTTCTCAACGGTGAAAAGAACGAATTTACGGTCTTAAACATTTTTTGTAGCGAATTCGGTATGTTCAATAAAAGAGGAAAGGTTAGAATGAGGACATGGTATCTATTTTCCAGATTTTTGAAGATTACGAAACCTAAGTTTACTGTCAGCGTTCTTACCGAGATTATAAGAAAGATTACCCCACTATTGGACATTAAGATTGACGAAATTAACTCTGACGGCATTGAGGAAGACACGGTCTTTAGTAATCAAATGTATCTTTTCGAAGGCATTGGTATTTTGATTGGAGCCAATGCGGATGCACAGTATAGTATTCTGGATGAGGTTTTGATTCCAATGTTTACCGATTTGGAGAGATGTATTTCAAGCCAGGTTCAGTCCATTGAGGTGGTACTTCAATGCCATCATATACTAATGGCGGTTGGTACTTTAGCAAGGGGTGTTCAGGGTGGTTTGGTACCTGAAAATCAAGTCAACAATACTCTAGTGAATAAAAAACTGATCCATCAATCACTAACTGAGAGGTTTGCAAATATTACAGAAGTTGTGTTGGTCACATTCTCTTACTTCAACAAACACGAGAATATAAGAGATGCTTCCAGATTCACTTTCTCTAGATTGATCCCTATTTTAAACAATGATATTGTACCATTCGCAAACAAATTAATCGCATTATTCCTCGAATCAGATTTGAAGATTCCTGAAATGAACGACTTTTTGGGTTTCATCGGACAAATGGTACATGTTTTCCATAAAGAGGAGGGCTGCTTTGAACTGTTTACAAACTTGGTGACACCATTGGTTGCTAAAGTTCATCAAATCATGGAGTTGATTGACAATGAGCAAACCATTGGCAACGCTAGTAATGGTCTGGCGACGGTCAACAACCATGAACACCAGCATGCGAAGAATATCATAGTAACCGATGCTTTCAGAGATAAAATTCTGCTGAAAAAAGCTTATTTTGCCTTCCTACAATCATTTGTCACTAATTCTGTTACTTCGCTGTTGTTAAATCCAAATAACGGCAACACATTGTCAATTATTTTACTTGACCTTTTGTCATATACACCAGGAGAAGTTCAGGAATCGTCCACAATGAAGCTTTCTCTAAATGTCCTGGTAAATTTCATTAGGATATTTGGTTCTGGTTTGTGTAACGATGCGAACGATATACACGCAAAGGATATTCAAAAAATCGAAGGGCTCAATGCATTTTTAATCAGCAAAGTTGTTCCCTTAGTATTTGAAATTCCATTCAACGCAGAGTACAACTTTAATGTCAAAGAGGGTTCTTCTAGGGTAATAGCATGTGATTTATCGAGGTTACTAAGGGAACTATACCTGCAAAGTGGCGCAGGTTCAGACATTAATTCCAACCCGTCTCTCAAGTATCTCTCTGAGATATACCTGCCCCAAATACAATTTCCGCCTCAATTGAACGCAGAATTGTTGGAAATGTTGGTGACTTCCGATCAAAAATCGTTTGAAAAATACTATGTTTCTCTGATTGACAGAGTAATGTTCTAACTCCGTCGCGGTAGTGGTTTGTCATTGTTGTTGGGTCTTTCCAATTTTTTCCCACCTCCGCTAGTCAGTCATGAATTCTTAAACTGAAGTCATTCGGTTTAAATATTGATCATTGTTCATATACGTATTAATATTAATGCATGTCTGTATACGTATCAGCATTCTTAAAAATTTAGTAATTATTTATTCTAGGGGAGCACACTGTAAATAGCGTGGACCCCATAATGTAAATTGTTTAATATGTTGCTGTGCGTCATTAGATGTTCGAAATTTGCACAACTAAATTCAACAGTTGAAGATGCTCATTGGTACCGTTGGTTAATTTTGCATCTGTATCAAATAGTATGAGGGAGATCCGGTTTTTAAAAGCAGTGTCGAAGTTGTCGCTCATTATGTAGTAGTCATGCAATTGTGATATAACGGACACTCCAGACCACCCACTTTTGGCAAAGTTGTTGACGTATGCTATTATGGCGTCCAGATCTTTCGACGCAATTTTTTCTACAAGTTCGCCCAATATGTCATTAGGAACCCGCCCAGCCAGCTCCTCCACTTGTTTTGAAGTAACTTTGTCTGTCCCGGTGTAATTTCTAAGTTTGGAAGAGGACTGCAATAACGTTATAGCTTTCCTCAAGTCTCCTGAAGATACAATTAGTATCTTTTCCAGGGCGCCATCTTCACAAATCACGGACTCCTGTTTGGCAACGTATTGTAGTCTATCCATTGCGTTAGATTCGTCTAAAGACTTGAATCTAAATTTCGAACATCTGGAAGCTAGAGGGTCGATAATTCTGGTGATGTAGTTACAAATCAGACAAAATCTTGTCACCGAGGAATACGTTTCCATTGTTCTTCTCAAGGCGCTCTGCGCGTCGGCGGTCATTGAGTCTGCTTCATCTAAAATGATGATCTTGAAAGGTGGACATGGATATTTTTCCAAATCATTCTTGGATGGCTTAGAAACGGTAAGACGCGCAAAGTTCTTGACCTTTTCCCTAACGATCGAAATACCACGCTCATCCGAGGCGTTCAATTCCAAGACTCTGCTCTTTGTTAGCTCGGGTCCAAACAATTCTTTTGTCAGAGCTAAAATGGTGGAAGTTTTACCCGTACCAGGTGGACCGTAGAACAGCATGTGCGGTAAATCAGCGGATTTCAGCGTCTTTTTCAGCACGTTAACGGCATGATCTTGAGCAGTGACCTCGTCGAGATTCTTGGGTCTGTACTTTTCAACCCATGGCTTATTCTCCTCTTTGCTTTCGGTGTTGTCAACTTTCCTCCGTTTATTACTACTAAAGCCTTCAAACATTGAGCGAGGCGTCTTTCTTCAACTGACTGTAACCGAGATCAGCTCTCAAGACGCCTTCTTGCTAAACCAGTTGTTCACTTCCATCGCGTTAGTTCTTTTCAGTTTTTTTCTTACTTATTGTCGGCACGTGATACATTGAATACATACACGATATATGGGACAGCTAGTGGTCACATCACCAGCGGTTGGTTTGCCCTGAATCGGACAGCTCACCAGAATGGGCACCAGCCGATGTAATGTTGGCACAAATTTTCTATGGAAACCGCTTGCTGGATTAGTTTGTCAACTTGTTTGGGTACATCCAGCTCTTCGTATCCCGCAAAGTCGTTGCCAACCAGCTTATTGTCAATACGTTTCAAAACAAGAGCAGCGCGTGCGTTCCGTATGTCTTGCTCTCTGAGCTCTTCTAGGTCAAGTGCCTCTTCAGATGAAATTGCGCCGCTCTTGATCAGATCGTTCGGGTTGATTGGCTGATGGTCCACGCCGATTTCTTCCATCATCTTTTCTGTAGGCAGATCAATCCCCCAGTAAATTAACGGATCGAAAGCAAACGCCTCCAAGATAGCCATCAGAGATTCCTTATTCTCGCGCAGCACCCGCATGACATGCTCGCATGTTATTCTAAAGCTTCCTTCTATCCCGCTAACTTCCATCGCTTCTCGCAGCATCCTTGTTAACCGGAAGGGAACTTTCTCTGGGAACTTCTCTCTAAGAATAGTCGTTTCAAAGCAATCCCCAAAATCAATGTGCACTACTTTCCCCGTCGTACGGTCAAGCATCAAGTTACTTGGATGCCTGTCACCCAGCCCCAATATGTAACCAACCATGGACATGACGGCAAGCGATCTAGTATAAGTGGTTCTCCGTTCCAACCATGATTCTGAGGATTTACTCCTCAACCATAGCACCTGCGATAGATCGTCACCTTTAGTGTTTTCCATCGAATATTGGAACACCTCGATCTTTTGCAACAATGCTAGGTTATCGTAATCAGGTGCCATTTGTAGCATCACCCAGTGTTCTATGTTTAATGGAACCTTGTTGGCATCTCTATGCTCTTTTATCAGTACATGGAATGTGTCACTATTTGAAACCCATCCTAACAAACCTGAACGTGGTGATAATGGAATAGCTGGAAACTGCTGAATATCCAAATGTCTCCTAAATGATTCTGTATCGCCTTGCAATAAGGTATTAACCAAGCCAAACAACTGCATCACTAGACTATCCTGTCTGATATCTTCATGTCCCTTTAGGGCATATTGGTAGTTTTTACCGTCGGAGCCTTTTATCGTAAACTTCCGCGGTCTCTGTTTCGAAGAGATCACTGTAAATTTGGGTTCGAATCTTGAGATGGTGACGAGCTCCTTCCCGACAGCATAAGTACCAGGTATAACTAACTGAAAATCTTTTGCAGCTAGCAACTTTGGTGAGACATGTTGCAGCTCTAAGGTCTGTAGTTGGGGTAGAAGTTTACTAATCTTTCGAAAGATGGAATAATAAATATCCCAAGCCTGGTTAAGGTTGCTGACGTCTTCGGTCTTCTTGTAATTATCCATCCATTCTTCCGCTATGTTCAAATCACGCCCAAAAGAATTTAAAAAGGACGTTTCCCGTAATGTTTCCGGCCCCTTCTTGATCATCTCGTGTAGCGGCTGTAAAATTGCAAACGTCTTCCCGATATTCTGTTCTCCAAAAAACTCTCTGCTCGCGTCTTCAAGTCCCCCATACCATTGCTCATGCCACGATACAGCAACCCTGATAAGTTCATGACTAACCAGTTCTGCCTGTTCTACTAGTTGGGCGCTATGGACTCTCATTTTATCAATAATCGATTGCGCCGCCTTCCTGCGAGAAACGGACTCCGATTTAATCGCAACTGTCAAAGGGTAAACCACTGCTTGGGGATGCGCTTTGCCCAGTTCTGATAACAGCGAGAGGAGGGACCTGCTTACAATTTGATCCGATTGGTGGATGTGTGAGATCAGCTGGGGTAAAACCTCCAGCCAAGTTCCTAATTGGATCAAACTGAACCCTTGACTCATGGCCTGGGTCGCATGTGGAATACCACCAAAGGTAAACCATAAGGTGAGCAATCTGAGAGCATCTTGTAAAGAGCTTGATTCAGAAAGAGCAATAGAATGAAAAAACCCTTTAATGGCAGGGACAACGTGTCGCTTAATCAATTCTTCCTTATACTCATTGTTCAAACTACTACTGTTCATACCATGAGCTCCGCTTAACGGCAGACTTTTTTCCTTCGAGTTTGAAAGTGTAATCGATATTACTTCAAAATTGGCCAAAGCCCATTTATGCCACGCCTTGTAAGAAGACTTGTTGAAGTGTGTCGCCAGAAGGTAAGAGCTCAGGATGGTGTCCGGATTCTTGATTCGCCAGTTCGGATCTAAAGCAACCATCCACTCCCCTTGCTTCACAAAACATTTCGAGAGGAGATCAGAATACTCATTGACTTTACTTGGACAAAATTTGCTCTTTCCAGATATATTCGGAACAATTACATGCTGTGAGTCCAGTCCTAAATCAAAAACGAGGCGAGAAGTAAACTGTGTTAAGCGATCGAGAGCCTCTGCTTGAGACCCATATGTCCATAAGTATTTCAGATGTGCGTATATGACGGAGGGAGGGGCTAGTGCACTATTTTTGTGAGCTGGATCTAGTCCGTCTTCCATTAATGAATTCAAAACCTTTTTAGCCAGTCCCATCCGGTTGGACTTTCTACAGAGATTTGCAAACTCGATCCAAATGTCCAAATCGTCCTTCGGTTCCGAGACAAGGGACCTCACTAAAAGAACTCCGTGCCAAATATCAACATTTCTTTGAATGCCAAGTATTCTCTTATTCCAGGTATCTTTCATTACTTTTCTTTTCTCGGAATTATATGGAAGACTCTTATATTTCACAATCTCTTCGAGTTCTGATATAACTTGTGCTTTAACAATGATGTTATAGGTCCTGCTATAACTCTCATTGGTTAAGCCAGAAAGATTGGTTATCAAAAGATTGCGGAGATTGGTAAAACGCTCTGTAGCGTCGGAAAAATCGGTCTCATGGATCGATATAACTGTCTCAAAAAATTCGCGGTTTTGTGAGAGCGGTGTTAGAACATCAACATATTTGTTGATCGAATCCCAATGGCCCAGTACCCATGCTGTTCCTGCAGCTAATGGGGCTATTTGTTGACGAAGCTCGTTACTTGAATCGTTCCATCTCGTTGTGACAATTTCAGATAGACGGTCCCATTCACCCAGAGCGTATAAAGATTTCACCTTACCAGCAATTATTTCAGGCGATTTTTCTCCGGCTGCCTCCCGTTCGTTGTAAGAGTTGAGCGCATCCTCCCATCTTTCTAGCTTTTCATACCAGGTTTCCTTCAATTGCAAATCATGGTTCTTTTGTGCCTCTTTTAATATTCCTATGGCTGCATCAGTTTGGTGGAGTCGATTATTTATATTTATCAAAGATTCAATGATAGAATCGTCGGAACCTTGTTGGTATTCCATTTCCTTGTAACGCAGTGCTTTTGCGTAAGCATTGCAATTTTGGGCATATTCACCTAACTTGTGTATGGGGATGGGCAGCGCATTATCATCATGGTCCATATATTCGATCAGCTTCAATAAAGTCTGGTTGATTTCTGGGGGTGTTGCCGCAGCAGAAAGAGCAGAGCACAACGATTGCACCAACGAATCCTGGTTTTCCGTGGACAGTTCTCTCCAGCAGCTCGAAAACGAAATGTTGAAAAGCTCCTTGGCAAGCGGATACGAAATACTAATTAGATTGGAACACGCACGTATCGACTGCGAAGGCGATTCTCGTAACAGCTGTATTGATAGCCGTCTAAACCATTCTTGCCAATCCTCCTGTGTTCTAACCTGTGTGCAGTCCCATGTAGCACACAATACTTCTTGGTTGATCGGAAGTTTTTTCATTTCACCATATTTATCAGATAAGTCATTTTCTTCTATATCAGCTTCCTTGTCAAAAATGATGCTGCTCGGAAGGCCCTCATTGTTTAACAATCTATTTGTCAATTGATCATATACTGAATGTTGTACTCTATTGCGTACAAGTGTCTTGTTGAGAATCGGAATGTAGATGATAAAATCTGTATTCATTTGTAGAAGTAATAGGCATAGAGTATTCATAATAGCTTTATTAACTTCCTTTTCACCAGTGTTAAGTGACCTAATTAAACTTTGTACAATTCGTGAAGAGAATTCTGAAATGTCAATTGTCTTAGCAAGTTTACCAATGGTTACAATGGCCATCCTCTTCAACGTGCCTGATGAAAACTCTGCAATTCGAATTATAGTTGGTAAAATCAAATGTGAGTAGTTTTCCAAGTTGGCCCCGAAAATTACAAGACATTTTAGTATCCTTATTGAAGATTGCTTTTTGATCGACTTGTCACTTTCAAGGACAGTTAGGAATGATGTCAATATTGAGGGCATGTAAACACGGAAATCAGGCCCAATAGCCTTTGAAATCGCCTCGATCGTGGATGTGATCGTATTCTGAAGGTTAACAATTGGAAAAAATTCTTTGATCACCTCAAAAATCGAAATGACTTCGGTATTTATATGCTCTTGCGATAATGATACCAGTACGATAATCTGCTGAAAATAAAATTCCAAAAACGAAGGTGGGCAAGTTTTCATTACAGATGTGATGGCTGGTACTACCTCGCTGAGGAATGACACACCTCTTAAACCCATATTTTGTAAAATGTGCATCATTGATTGCACAACTGCAGTGTGATGAGTGGCATAAGAGTTGTCATCTAAAATGTTTGTCAAAGAGTGTAAAACAACCTTTGGGCAATAATTTTCGTTGCTTGGGGACATTCCTTGCATCAAAAGGGCAATGTCCATGAAAGGTGTTGTTTGACCGGCAGTAGTTTTCGATCTGGAGGTCACCTCCACTTCTCTATGTTTATATGGATCCAATGCACCTAGGATACCCAAAAGTCTCAAAGTTTCTCTTCTGGTGTCAAAATCGTTGTCAGGTTTCAGTAGTCGCAGAAGTATTCCCAGTAGCTCTGGGTAATCCAACAATGGACGTATGACATAACCACATGACGAAGCCAGTTGGCCCAACGTTTTTAATGCAACTTTGGTTTTGAAAGAATGTGGCTGATCCTGAAATATATCAATGATAAGGGACATCAATTGATTTAAGTACGGTTGCATGTCATTACCTGCAACTACTGATAACTCACCTATGGCTTGTATAGCCGTGCAAGACACCGTAGAAAAAGAATCTTTTGTTTTTGTAAGAAGCATATCAAGGATTGGTTTCAGATAAGGTCTAGATACATCCTCATTAGAACTGATCACCAGCTGCATGAGAACTATGCATTCCTCCTTCTTTCTTGGCCACGTAGCATGTTCCAGTTCCGTTAAAAGCTCCAATAGGGTCCTTCGAAGAGCCGGAACAAGATACATTGAATTTAGACGACTTAATCTACCGAGTAGTAAGAGTGTTTCTTTTTGAATACTGAACATTTCATCCTTCAATGCCAGTGAAATCAAACGGAGGTTATCTGGTTGGCATAGTTGGGCATCAAAGCACCCTGACAGATGTTGTATTGTTTGTAGTCTAATATCGGCAACTGGATCGGTGATTGCAATCATCAGTAGTTTGGTGAGTGTTTCTGAAACAGCTCTAAGCTCTTTGACCCCAATTGTATAAGATTTTGTGTCCCTCGAAAACAGTTCACAGGTAGTTAAGGCCGCAAGTTTTCTTACAACGGGATTTTCAAATTCAATGTAGGCAATCGTGACAAAACAAGCAAAGTGTTTCAAAGGCCCACCGTACTGTAATTTGTTAATCATTCTTAAAGCCTGGGCCACAAGACGAACATCTTTAGTTTCGTCCTTGGGTTCGTCGTTTTTGTTGAAAACATGTCGCGTCCTCCAATTCCTTGCCTTATCGAGACTGAAAGGGCTTTGTGCTTTCTCTATTTTATAATGATCAAATTTCGCACCGGACAAATAGTAGCTTAACAGTGTCAGTAGTCTTTTGCTTATTATCGGTTTCAAAGCAGGAATCTTTTCCATGATTGTGCTCAAGGCTTCTTCCATATAGTCCGATAAGATGCACGAGAAAATGTAATTCAAGATATCTTTGGTTAGGTATTTTGCTAGTGCCGGACCTACAGCGACACTTAATTGACTCACGCAAAAGAACAGTTCCTTTTCATAGTGTTTCCGTACTTTGAATTTGCTTTTAAACCCATCTCGGACATTCTCTAGGATGGGGTCTATGTAAACCTCAATTTTTGGGCCGGTTCTAGCTGCAATCTCACCCATGGAAACAAATATTGATGCCTTATCGGATCCAATTGAAGAAGTGATGTGCATGCTTTTCAGCGTAGATAAGTAATGGGCCATTATTACGTCTAGGTATTTCTCCACAAACCTATCCCTGTCAAATGATGCCAACAAAGGTAAGATCCTGTAAACCTCTAGCCGAATGACATCAACCTTATGATCCTTCAAGAGCATGCAGTTTTGGAAAACGTCCGTAATTTTGGCCTTTAAGAATTTATCGGTATCTAAACTAAGAAGTTCTCTATACACCAGTAAAGTGGCGTGAATAGATTCAATTGTGTTCATCTGTAGGCCTTGTATACAACCCCCATATAATCTGCTGACCCACTGCTCGTTGGAGTTGTCAATGTTCCTTTGTTTCAACACATTGAGACATTTTCCTAATAGATTGGCTGCATCCACTCTAATAACAAGTTTATTATCCCTTAAGGCTCGCCATATATTTTCCAGTATGGAATCCACAAACGGATAAAGTAGGTATGGTGAGTTTTCTCCAAGAGCTGATAAAATCAACAATGCGGCATGTTTTTTATACTCTTGTTTAACACTCGTGTTGTTCTCCGGAAGAGACGACAGCCATTCTAGCGACGTTTTCGCCTCAAGTTCGACGAAATCCGAAGTCAACGTGCTGCCCGGCACTGCGAGTTTCCCTAAAGTCTCTGCAGCCAATCTCATCACCTCAATATCGCTTGTCGGTATCAGCATTCGCAGGTAGTTCGCAAGACGAGCTGTTTGGTTGGGTAGTTCATCTGTGTGTGAATAAAGAGAAATAAGAACGTCAACTGCCAGAATCCCACCAATCTTTTCATTGGGCGTAGAGCCATGCATCAGTTCAAAGATTTTGTTGTTTAATGTATTGCTGAAGCGTTGAAATTGTTCTGCAGACAATTCTCTCGATATGGAGAGCAAAGAGGCCTCTAGTTCGTTGTATGCGATCTTCTTCTCCTCTGCATTGGGACTCTTCAATTGTTCAAATATGACGGTAAATACGGAAAAGGTGTTGTCGATATCTGTGAAGGTATTCTGATCCAAGTCATTGAAAACTTTTTGATCCTGCCCCCCAGTTGCGCTAATAATCCTTGTATCTACAAGCGATGCAGAGTTCGTCGCAGGTTCAGAGCCGCTAGAGTTCCCATCCTCTAGATGTGAAGTTGATTGCATATGCTGCTTGCGGGCATGCGGAGTCTTAAGCTCCACTTTCTTCCGCAAAGAAAGCATTGTTTAGCTATTGTTCAACGTGGACAGTGTCCAGTATAAGCGTGATGGACGTATAATGTGCGGGGGCAATCGGTCTCCGGTGATGTTTGCATCCATACTACTACTCACTGGGGCTCATGATTTGAGAGACCTGGAACTTTTCAAAAAGAACCGGTCGGCGATCTTAAACATGTATGGGTGGTGTGGGTATGAGGGCAGAGTGAAAGAAGATAGAGCGTGTTCCCCACACACGCCGTATTACGTACCTAGATTAAGATGAATAAGGATATTATTATATTGTTTGGCTGTTGCCAATTAACTTGAAACTATATTGAAAACCATTGTGAACAAGCCTACCATCTCCTTTGCGAAGACGAGCCTGTGGACGAGGCAATGGAAGATATCGATTCGGAGAAGGAGGAACTCGCCAGGCCTGAGATGCTGTTGACGACGTTTAGGTGGTGGTGTTTCACCTTTTTGTGTTTCTTCGCGTTATCCATTTTCGTGGAGAGCTCGCTGATCTTCTTTGTCACGTTAACAATCTCTATGTTATTTTGGGTAGTTGTCGTTTCGGCTGCGGTTTCTCCCTGCGACGAATCTTCCGTGCAGTTATGTGGTGATTCTCCAGTGTTTTCCTCTTCCTTGACTGTGAAGAGATTGCCTGAATCCTTCTTGTCTTGAGAATCGCTGCCTGAGAGTGAGTTATGGGATGAAGCCGGTGACGTTGATGGTGTGTTGGATTTCGACAAAGACAGTTCCTTGGGCATGCTGATGGATGCGACGGATGGAACGGATATTGGTGACGTGGAGGAGCCGTGCTTTGGTTTTGTCTGTGGTGTGGATGCAATATCTATCATGGATCTTGGTTTTGCTGCCTTGGGAGTCGCTGCTGCTACGACTTCTGCCGCTACGGAGGCGAGTTCCTCTTGGTTATACAATTCTGGTTCCATTGGTCGCAGGTGTTCCCCCTCCGAGGGGTCTATGCAAACGTCAATTTTCTGGAACCAGGGGTCATTTAGCAAATCCTCCATTGTGTAGCGGGTCTCTGGGTCTGGATCGGCCAGTCTCCACGCGACTCTCGCGACGTCTGTGTCTCTGTACCAGTTGGCAAATTTGTACTCCTTACCGGGGCCGTCCCTGTAGCATCCCTTCGTCTTGAAATTTTTGTTACCGTATTTGATGAACTTTTCGTAACCTGCCTCGTACTCTCTAAATTTCGGATCTCTGTCGCAGGACTCTAAGAACGGTATAAAATTTCTTGTGAGCACCATGAGGATGATACCTAGGGAGAAACAGTCCAGTGAGAGAGGGTTGAACGGTTTCTTCGCCGGGTCCGGGTACCCCTTCTTCTCTGCCCATACCATAACCTCTGGTGGTGCGTACGGTGGTGATCCGATCATCCCAGAGCACATCTTTATTGGTGTTTCGTTGTCGTCGGGGGTCTCGTGCGACCATGCGGAGATACCGAAGTCGGTTATCTTGCAGACGCCTCCCTCGCAGAACAAGACATTCTCGGGCTTCAAATCCCTGTGTGCAACCCCGTTGTCGTGCATGAACTTCACACCGTTGGCGACCTGTTTGAAGATGCAGTATTTCTCCGCGATATCGACGTTCTTCCACCCTACACGGGTCATCACGCTGAACAGGTCGTACCTCCCCAGTTCCATGACGTAACCCCAACCTCTAACGAGGATAGTCGTTGTCGGGACTTTGCACAGTTGGTAAACGCCGATGATATTGACGCTTCCGTACCCGGACGCGCGGGTCAGGTGTCTCCCTATGACGAACTCCTTCATGCAGCGTTTGTAGTACTGCTCGTCCGTCTCCGTGTATATCATGTTTAGTTTCTTGAACGCGTATATCTTAGAGCGTGCCGTGTTTGTTCTCTTGCTGACTACTTTCTTCACCTCTGCCGATCCGCCGGACCCGATATTCTTGTGGTCAGATTCGAACTTGAAGTTATCGAACAGATGGACGGAGCTCTGCACGTACTGTTCCGGCATCAGCTCGTTCGGGTCCATCAGGGGCAACTTCAGGACCCTGACTGTGTCCCCGCCCTCGTGGAGGTAGAAACTTGCGTCTCTAGTGCTCCCCGCGGAGGAGTTCGTCGCAGAGTTCGCGTTGCTGAACACTGTCCCGTTCGAGTTATTGATCCCGTACGGGTTGTAAACGATGGGTTTGGCGCCCTTCGCTGGTTCCACGTGCACGGGTTTGAGCCCCGTGGGCTTCAATGGCTCGCCCCCCTGGTTGCGATTGACCGCTGCATTCGCAGGCAGGGTGCTCCTCTTCTTGAGCGGTTTCTTGTGCAGCACCACTTTCTTCGGCTGCGAGTCGAAAGTCTTTGGCCGCAGCAGCTTGCGGCCCAGCAGCCGCAGCCCAGACACGGGCTTGGTTTCGTCGGAATTGGACTCAGAGCGCATGACGAGGGCGTGTTGTATTACAACTTCTCAGATTATTTGTTCAAAGAGCTCGAAGGGAAAAGAAAAGCCAGCACACGACGCACTGGTGCTTATACTTATTCCGTGTGCAATCCTATTTTTGCCAGTCTATCTGTTCAGTAATCCGTAGGACTTCCACACATTCAATCTGAGCGAGCTGTGCGCTATCACCATCAAATCAAACAGAAGGTCTTCGAGAATGAAAAAAGCGGGAAATTTTTTTCTTCTTTCTATTGTTCCTGTGTTTCAGCGCGGGCGTTTCTGAGCGCGGCGAGGTCTTGGCAGAGAACGTGGTGGTACTGGCAGTGGTAGTTGTTGCTGTTGCTCTGGAAGAGAAATTGAGGCGAACGGGTGCCCAGTGCCATTATATAACATCCCCCAACACGCACGCATTCTCTCGCCAGCGGGTCCCGGGTGCCTCCCCTCATCGCCCGGCGGCGTCTCTGTCGCACTCCCACTGACTGACTCTTCCCCGGCCGCTGCTGGCTTATTTTCGTGGCGGGACGGAGACGCATTTTGCGCAGTTTCCACAGTGCGAGGGCGAGCGAAAAAACGGTGCCGTGGAGCACGTGTGCACGGTGTGTGGGCGCGGGTGCGTGCTGCGTCGCCCCTACATAAGGGACAGGCGGGAGCCCACATGGTCTGGGGCCTGCCCCGTGGGCAGCTGGCCCGTCCTGTCCACGTCATCCATCTGGGAGTAGATGCGGGACAGGCGGTGCAGCTCGTGCAGTGAGATGCTCGGTTTTGTCTCCTTTAGGGATTCCTCCAAATCGGATAGTGTGATGCTGGGCGTGTCAGGGCCGGTCCCCTGTGCGTCATCGCCCGCGGGTGTATCCCTCTGCGGCAGTAGGCTTGCCGCGTGGGCCGCGTCCGCCGCGGTGGCTTGCCCGTTGATCACTGTGAACTGTAGTTTGTTGCTTGTGCCGGCGTGGTGCAGGTTCATTTGGCGCAGGGTTCTGTGGACCACGCGCAGGTGCGCGTTGGAGTACAATGCTTGTAAATCGGCACCCGAGTAGTTCTGGGTGCGCCTTGCGATCTCCGATAGGTGCGCATCTGCCATGCTCGGGTCAGCGATGCTCCGGAGGATTAGGAGCCGTTCCGGCTCAGTGGGCATCCCGCAGAGTACACTCTTGTCCAGCCGGCCGGGTCTCAGCAGGGCCGGGTCGATCAGGTCTGGTCTGCTCGTTGCGGCGAGTACGTAAACGCCGTCTAGCCCCTCTGCGCCGTCCATCTGCGTGAGCAATTGGTTCACTACACGGTCAGTGACACCAGTGGAGTCGTGTCCCCTCTTGGGTGCAATGGAGTCGAACTCGTCAAAGAATATGATGCAAGGTTTGATTGCCTCGGCCCTCTCAAAAAGGTCTCTGATGTTCTGCTCGCTGGCACCGATGTACTTGTCCAGGATCTCGGGACCCTTCACGGAAATGAAGTTGAGTCCGCACTGCGATGCAACAGCAGTGGCAAGAAGTGTTTTACCACACCCTGGATACCCGTACAGTAGGATACCGGATCGTAACCGCAGGGGGCAGTTTTGGAAGATCGGAGCATACTTCACGGGCCACTCGAGTGTCTCCAGTAAAGTTCGCTTTGCCTCAAAAAGTGCCCCAATCTTTTCCCATTTCACTGCACGGTTCGTTTTGCTCGATGGCGCAGATTGGAACGATATGGGTGTGAACTGCGATAGTGTCTTCTCAAATATTTCGTTCGTTAGTATGGAAGACCCAGCCATTTGACACCCGTAGTGACACTTGATAACGAAATTCTTCAAGTCGAAGGGAAAGTACCCCTCCGTCTCGGATGCGATATCACTGACGTCTAGGGTGTCGCAGAGTTTCAAAGATGTCGGGAGCGCGTTCCCCTCGCACAGGTAGTGCCCCACTAGATCGGCTCTCTCTGTCTTAGACGGGCTTTTCAAACAGAATGTCTCGCTGATGACATGGGTTTCAAACAAAGCGTTGTTCAACGTCTCTCTGTGCGCCGCAGAAAATACTATTCGGAGAGAAGATTGGGCCCTTGCAATAAGTTTCACCACAGAATTGGCTAGAATGTTTGACAACTTGTTCGGAAGCGTGTTCGTGTTACCGTTCGACGCACTAGGATCAGTTTTCAATTGTGTGAATACGAAATCCGCGTTGTCTAGTAGCAACACCGTAGGTTTGTGCAAATAAGCAAGTTTGCACCATTCGTTAATCATACTTTTCATCTTCTCAAAATGGAAACTTTCAGATAACGTTTCACAATCAATGTAAATAGCATGTTGCACATGCCTTGAAAGTAGTCTCGCTCTCAGAGTCAAAAGTAGGCTCGTTTTCCCAGTCTTCTCCTTGCCCTCCAAAAGTATCCCCGGTGAGGGGACCACAGGCGATGTTACATATGTTTCGATTTTGGGCAAAATGTCATTCGTCTCTAAGTACTGAGGGGTAGTGGGCGCATTGTCCAAATATAACAATTTATTCTCAGAGCACACCGTATGGACAAACTGGTAACTCGACACTGATGATAATTGGACGGTTGAACAGTGGCTCTTTTCCTCCGTTAAATGTTCGATTTGTAGTACATCACCACTGTGCAAGAGTAGCATCCTATTCGTTAAAATATCGATATTTTGGACAAACACTTCAGAGTCTCGCTTATCTTCGTCCTGGACTTTAAGAGAATGTTTTATTTGCACTGTCATGTCTTTCACATCATTAAACCACGGCACAGAGTCTTCCCCCAAGTATTCCACCTTAACAATCAGACCGTTATTCTTATCTTCTTTTGGTAATAGAGACTTCCAAGCGTTTCCAGAAAGTGCAATATGCTTTGGGGGAATTCTGCCGCGAGGTGACCCTACAATCTTCATGCCTATCCGTAACGTGGGCTCACTGGAATTTTTCACTGCTTTCTTAGAATGACTGGTTTTTTGCGGGCCATTGAGGAGAATGCTGACGTAGGCATAAGCAGACACCAATTCGTCATCGTTCACAAAGGCTAGAAGCTGGTCGGTATTTTTATCGTAAGATACGGAACGAGCCAAAGTTCGGTAATATACGGAAGTGATATTATCCCTAGCTCCTCTACCCCTGTTACTGAGTCGTTCAGTATTTACTCTTGGTTGTACAATTACTAATGTACCTTCTCCGATTTTCCCCCAAGTGCTCTTTGCGGGGACCAAGCTATCGACTTTGAAATTACAGGTGACATTGCCGATATAGCAGATAAGAGCATTCCCCAAGCTTACAATTTTGGCTTGTCTTATAATCTCATTTCTCAGCAAATTAGCGTTCCCTTCCATTATTTCCCAATCATCGCTTGTCAAAGGGCTCACGTGTACTTCTTTCAGAATATCGCCGTGGAAGACCCCCATAGACAGCCGTATTTTCTTATTCGCCTCAAGCCCGTGTAGATGTTTGGCAAGAATGGGATTGATCTCTACAGTTTCCCCATCTTTGCTATCAAACCCGTCCCAAGAAAGGAAAAACCTGTCATCGATATTAAACCAGTAGTCTTGAAGGGGCACGCCACTCTCGTATAAAAAATCGCACAGGTGACTCGGCAACCTAATACAGTTGCTTCGGATCTCGCCGTTCAGTTGTAGAGATGCAGAAAGCTGTTTGATCATAGCTCGTGGTGTCGTGTTCCCACAAGTGCTACCTTAAAGTGTTAAAGTATGCTGTTCTCGATTTTGGGGCATTATTTTATTTTATTCACTTTGAATCGAATATCGAAACCAACGTAATGATGGGATTAGACAGACTGCGCATATAGAACAAGTGTACGGTGCGCACCCATGAGCATTCGGTTCATCCTGTGCTTTAATAAGCAAGGAGTTGTGCGATTGATACGCTGGTACGTTGGCAACGAGAGTTCTGGTGACACACAGGATGTGATTGCCCAGATATACAGACTGATCAGCAGTAAAGACCATAAACGTCACAGCAATTTTGTTGAGTTCTCCGAAACGACTAAACTTGTGTATAAACGATACGCTGGGCTATACTTTGTGATGGGTGTCGATTTAAGAGATGACGATCCTATATATCTGTCGCATATCCACCTCTTCGTTGAAGTGTTGGACTCGTTTTTTGGGAACGTTTGCGAACTGGACATTGTTTTCAACTTCTACAAAGCCTACATGGTTATGGACGAAATGTTTCTTGGTGGAGAAATACAGGAGGTCTCCAAGGACGTACTCATAGAACGACTCGGGACACTAGACAGATTGGAATAACGATAATTTTTGTATTGTATTGTTTGTCGGTGTACGGTTTTTACACAATTATAAACGAACTTATATTTCAATGGTTGTTACTAGTACATCTCTTCACTGGATCCAACTCGACCTCAGCAAGGCGCCTCCTGCAAAGTAGAAATATAGCACTGCTGCTATAAAGTTGATTGGACGGTTAAACCTGCATAGTAGAAATATACAAGGCAATATGATGAGTGTCAAAAAAAGGATAATAGCAGATTTTTGCATCTTGGCGTGCGGCTTGTCCTTCTTTGGCTATTTTACATGAGTGGAGAATACTCTAAATACATTCAAGTTTTTATAAGTTTACTCATAGCATATAAATCATATACGAATTGTTGATGTTTTGGTGATCGGCTATCAACAGGGTTAAGAATATAGCGCAAAACTTGTTGAGTGGTTGACAAATATTCTCTTGCAAGAGAAAAAAGGGCGTAAAAAATGAGCCGGTGCGAACATGGACCAGAACACGGTACGTCATGATTAAGTGTGTGTCGCTAGCATCTCGTTCATGTTGATTTGTGGCTAAGTTCATTATCCAAACGACCAATATCCCTATGTTAGGGGAGTTTTCCTCTGTTTGCCAAAAGATATGACTGATGGAAACCGATTTTGGATTTTTGGGAAGAATGCATAATACTATGGTGACTTCAACCTCCAGAAGAGCTAGTTTCTGTAATTCGCATTCAACTACATACAATAGAAGTTGTCTTCCCGCTTACATATTCGAGGAATTCACCACGCATAAAATAATTACCATTGTTTTAACCTTATTACTTGCATTGTAGCTCTCTTAAAAGGTACGGACGGTGAAAAAGCAGATTATTAGTTTCTTGATTCTGGAACATTTGTGATAGCAAGACATATCACAGTTCAAACCGAACTGTGGTTTGTCCAATTGGAAAGGCTCTTCAATTGCCATGTATTTTTTAAGTATTATTTACCAAAAACTAAACACGTTTAAAGAAAGAAAAAATTTAACTTGGTAAAATAGAATTTTACTTCAGCAGAGAACTTAAAATAGTTTAAGAGCTAAAGCAGGTTGTGTTTTACTGAAGTGTCTTAGTGCTGAATATAGAAAATGACTATTATAGGGGTGATAAGATATCATCATAGGCATAAACATTATATGAAACGAGAATGAAACGTGGCAACTATGAAACGTATAACAATATTGCCTGCCACGTATGTCGCACTATGAAACATAATCCTATTCTGAGAATATCTGGGAAATTCTCACATATATAAAGACTAGTTATATCTATAGTATCGGTCTCTATCTTTCTGGACATACAGAAGAGACCATCGAACCTTATACCTATATAGTATAACTAAGAAGTCAATTTATCTAAGTCATCTCTCATACTCTACTTAAAATGGATAGTCACGGCGAGAAAGACAATGTCCAACAGTAAGTACCGTTTTGTTGAATAGGGTTTTGTTTGCCGTGGCTATTCATTGTAGTAGAGTAAAGAGATGTTTTAGTCTAGGTATGACTCTTGGTGTATACTTAATATATAAGTATATGGTTCGATGATCTCTTCTTATATTGCAACAGAGAGAGAGATCAATTCATTTGATGTAGTTGGGCTTTATATGTATGAAAATTTACACAGAGTCAATGGTGTGGCTTGTCAAGCTCTTACTGTGGTGATACTTCCACACGTGGCATCATTATTTGTCTCGTTAACATTTGTGTTTTTTACCAAATGTGTATCCTGTTTATGCCTATGATGATATCTTATCAACCTTATCATAACCATTTTATATATCCAGCACGTTTAATATTCCGTTTTACGTTGTATACCTAGTTCTACGAGTAATATCAATTGTGCTTGCTTGACCAAATTTCCTTTGTTCGTTGGTTTCGGATTCAGAGACGGTCGTGAAAGATGTCGGTGCAGATACCTTGCGGCTTATATACGTTCCGGATAACGGGCCCTCTGCATGTTTCGAGTTGCTGTACTCACATGGGTTTATAATATTCACAGTACTGTATTTGTTAGGGTAACGAATCATGGGGTCCATTCCCAAGGGGAGTTCCACAAATTATCTTCACATATGTATCTATCAATAGAACTAAGCGTATAGTAACTGATTACTTAAACCTCGCTACCCTCCCGCTAGCCACCAATCTAGCATGATTGTTGGAATTCCGCAGATGAATACAGAAATGCGGTAAGAAGTAAAATTAGAGATGCTACAATTGAGCTAGTGGTCTCGCCAGCTGTCATTCACGCATTTTTACCCAGATTCGGTAATAACGCGTAAAATGAAAGCTAACACAAGCCAAAACATTTCCTCTTTGGTTAGGAATAGCCGAATAGGAAAAGTTTTGCATCGTGGACGAAGTGGTTTATTCATCTCAGAATCAACCATATAAAGAACACGATATAGCTCGTTTCTCTCGAAGAATTTTAGCAAGATTAATATTGTGTTTTATATTTTATTTAGAGGTTTCTTTCTCACTACGGTGAGGGCAAGAATTCCTATAATACAGGTTAAACAACTACATCCTGAGATGTCTTGGTCCTGAGGAACAACCAACAACAAGCTAAGATCCTTCGAGAGCTTCGATCACAACTAACAATAAATTGTAGAGCTTCGAGAGCTTCGTTCAGAACTGCACCTAAAGCAATCTTTAGGTTTTAGTACGGTTAAAAAACAACCCCCCCAGTACTATGGTAACGTTACTCTAGATTTATTGTTGGCGAATGACAGCTTTTGGCTAAGATAAAGTACTATTGCTTATAATACCTCACTGACGGATTTCGTCACTCTATAAACAATGCTCGGCCTCTTTATGTGAGAAAACCATAGTACACATAAGTGTATACGTACAGCAGTACTTATGTGTACTTGAGTGAATTATCTCTTACTGGTTCGGTGGTGTTCCACAACATATTTATTGCGGTGTGAAAGTGCCTAAGTATCAAATATGTATGTCACGAAGTGGAATTTTCAACAAAATATTCTCAGCGGACTCTAGGTAGCCAAGTTGGTTTAAGGCGCAAGACTGTAATGTTCCCTTAGGGAAAACAAGTAATCTTGAGATCGGGCGTTCGAATCGCCCCCTGGAGAGTCTTTTTGCCCTCATCTTACGGCAAAACTCAGCTCTATAGAGTGATCGTTGTTTTTTGCGTTCCTGCACGACCAGATATAAGAATGAATCTATCTTGAGCACCCTCCGGTTTTTCCACTCTTAAGTCACTTGTTGGAAAACATCGCTGTTTCGGTTCTGTTTCCTTTATGAATTACGAAAATGTCTTTTTGTTGAACCAGGTACTTCATGTACTTGTCTCTCTCTTCTGGGCTCAGTGTACTCATATTTCTTACAATAATCTGTCATTCTTCTTACCTTCTACATAACAGCTCATCTACGAGAGACTAGCACACTAGTCTCTCTTTCTATACGCGCGGTTCAGAAGTAATCACAACCTGCGTCTAGTGAAGACTTTTATGTCACTCTTTACGAAGCTTCACTTGACGCTCATCACTTTTTTTTGTAGTGCAATTCATGTGCTTCGACTGAATTTCACCAAGAACAAAATAATTAGAAATGCAATACAGAAACCAACATTTGGTACAATTACGTGTCCACAATAACGAAGTTGTCCATAAAGTAGTATACTGACATCAAGGACTTCATCTTGTCCAACTTTCCGGAAAAAAATAGATATATGCTAGCATTTTAAGTAAAGTATATAGGTACATAACCCACGGCGGCAAATACTCAGTTCTCTTCATTCGCACCTTGTGCATGGACTCGCTCTCACCCACGGTTGTTGTTGTTTTTGTTGTTTTTGTTGTTGTTTATTTTGCTTTTTTTCGGATAAGTTAACCACATGGTATTCATTATTACATAGAGGGACGCCCATCGACCATCATCATGTCTATTTCTTCCTCCGTCATATCATAGATGCTGTAGGAAGTCGTTAATTCAGCAAGGTGTTTGCTATTGTCATAGTATCCCTGCAGCATGTACCCTTCGATTTCTGCATCAGGTTCCATACTAGGTGACACCACACACGAACTCGTAGGATTTTCATTCACTGGGGTAGCAATTTGCATGATATCGTGTTCTGTATATCGCTGTATTTCGTTCTGTTGAAGATATAGTGTTGGGGACGTGGGGCATTGCGAATTGGAGCCAATTTGGTACAGCGGCTCGGAAGGCAGCAACGCACTTGATCTTGCCTTCTTTACCGCTTCAGGAACCGCCAATTCCAATTCCAATTCCGTGTACCCTCTCTTTAAATTCTGTACCTGACTCGAAATCATATCCATCAATGAATAGGGGTGTCTCCGATATGCGCGTGCGCATCTGTAAGAGGGTCCCTTTGGCGTATACGCAATAAACAGAAGCGAATTTTCGAAGCTGAAAAATTTGGAAGAGAGAAGCCCAGCCGTGGGAAGTGATATGTGTCCTGAGGACCCGTCTGCTCTGTACTCGCAGCTCGCACAGTCGAGGCCATGAACTGACGAACAGGCTCAGTCCCATGCAAAATGCTACCTGTACCATCACCCTGTTTACCGTTTTTTGCTACTTCTGCACAATTGCATGTTTGAGGCCGCTGCTGCGTTTGTTATGGACTATAGCCGAAATTTGGCGGGAGTCTAAATCAAAAGGCTACCGACTCGCCTCCAGTTATACCGGATGAACCCGCACGCAAACCCTGGAGTGGATGGTGAGCAACTGTTACGTCATTGGCGGGGCCCTCTCTTCTGCCACTGCCAATCACTCACTAGATCCAATTCAAAGCGAAAAGGGAAACTTGCTTCCGCCGACAACTCCACTCGAGAGGCGCTCGCGGCATCGGTCTGTGCTGTCCTGTGGGCCCCACAACCTTCACCTCATCCTCATCTCTTCCCCTATCGCCCGCCACTACGTCGCCCTCTATTGCCCTGGTCGAGGGCGTTTACCCTTTTGGGACCAAATATGTTTCTAAAAGGGAAATGTGTAAATAAATCTCGACCTGTCCACAAAGGGAATGTGTCCCGATCGGGACACATTCTGTGCCGTTTTAGTGCAGAGCCCCAGCTGCGGCCATTGCCCTCTTGGCCTCGAGGCTCTGGCGACCTGGTCGCCTGTAGCGCGCAGACAGTTGTTGGCACCTCGGGAAGGTCGAGGAGGATCTTGGCTCGGGGGTTAGCCTGTGATTTATCTTGTTTATAAAGTATTGCTTTGGCATGTCCTCCCTACATTGCCCGCGGTTTCCAAGACATTATATTATATTGTCTCGACTAAACAGCATCAATCAATTGCTGAGTTAAACATTGAACAAACACCCAGTGGTAAATATACAAAGCAACCAGGATGGGTGTCTTTTTGAAGACGTTTCTGAGGTTTCTCACTTTGCTGCTATTTGCTGGTAACACTCTACTGCTAATCCTTATAGTGCTCTCCGGTGCTATCACTTCGACGCCCATAGACAGATTTTACTGGGTTGAGGCAGATACCGCGGGGATCCCTAATGCTGGGGACACTACAAGGTGGACCTTCTGGGGTGCATGCACCGTGGAAAACGGGATCACAACGTGCGATCGCTACTTGCAACCTGCAGCGCCAATTTCCCCCGTGGATAATTTCCACACGAAGGAGGAGGTGCCCCATAGTTTCATCGCTCATAGGGACCGGTACTACTATCTGAGCCGGTTTTCATTCTGTTTCATTTGGATTGCGTTGGCGTTCATTGGTATTGCCTTCCTGCTGTTTGTTTTGTCATGGTTTTCCCAGTCTATCTCGCAAGTGGTGTTGATCTTGTCCATTGTGGGTTGTATTTTCGACTCCGTTGCGGTCATATTACAAACCGCGGTCTCTGTGTTGGCCAGAAACGCATTCCATGGCGGGGACCGCGATGCGCGGATCAGTGCTCCGTTGCTGGGGATCGCTTGGGCCTCCCTGGTGTGCTCTGTATACAACGCTATAATGTCTGGATACTGGTGGAATACAGCCAAGAAGAATATGGGCAGCAGTTCATACGTGAACGATGGGTTCTTCCACAGGGAAAAGGACAATTACAACGTTCCTGAACCAATAGAGGCGTACCCAACTACTGCAGGCACTGCCACTGCGGTCCCATCAACATTCCCCGGTAACGCAAGCTCTATCGACTACGATGAGGAGAATGCAGCCGCCGCTGCTGCGGGGGCCTCCCCCCGCGTGGCCGCACCGGCTACAGCCAATGCCGGTGTCGCATCGCCGGAGAACACCCACAAAGGTATAAGATTCTTCACCGTCAGACAGCAGAATAAAACCGTTCCTGACGACGATGACTCGGTGTAACCCCCCTAGCCAATACAAAAAATAGCCTTGCGAGTGCAGCAGTAATGCAATGCACCATCGCGCGATACCCAGCCGAACTGACCATTCATCCCCCCTTTATAATAAGTAATAATCGTGTATAATACGTTTCTCTTGGCGAACAGACCCACCTCCTGCTCCCTACACTATGCGGAGGACAGCGGTCCGAAGCATGGAACACCAGATACGTTTTCTAAATTTGAACATATTATTCAAATATACGCACGGGAGTGAACGAACTGGACCAACAGCAAGTTCAAGAAGCTGTTTCTCCGAAATTATAACGCCAGATACCGTACGAGAAAAGTTCTGTCCCGCGAGGAATTTACATCTTTGTTCAGAATCTTCTGTTTCAACCGCTCACGGTCTGGACCAATTACTTGCCTATATTTTCAGCGCATAGTCGTCGCCAGCAACTGTCTCTTACGTCCCGTGTGATTGGTGCTTCAAATATGGATTATAACAAGAGGTCGGCCGTTTCTACGGTTCCAAATACAGGTCCACTAAAAGTAGGGTTCATTGGGTTATCGTATCTGAAGGGGTGGGCTTTGAAGACACACTATCCGGCGATATTGCAACTTTCGTCGCAGTTCCAAATCACAGCATTGTTCAACCCACAGCTGAGTGAGGCTCTTGCGACGATACAAGCGCTGAAATTGCAAAACGCAACGGCGTTCCCGACTCTGGAGGCCTTTGCCGCGTCATCAAATGTCGACATGATTGTGGTTTCGATACAATCTGCCCAGCATTACTCTGTGTTGATCCCGCTTATAGAGCACACCAAGGCAAACCCAAACCTAAAATACCTTTTCGTCGAGTGGGCCATGGCCTGTTCCGTCGAAGAGGCAGAGCAGATCTATGCAGCGGCAGCGAAGAGAGGACTACAAACGATAATATCGCTGCAGGGAAGAAAATCCCCGTACGTTATCCGTGCAAAAGAATTGGTAAGCGAAGGTTACATAGGAGACATCAACTCTATCGAAATAGCAGGGAACGGTGGGTGGTATGGTTATGAGCGGTCCGTCAAGAACCCTAATTTCATATACGAGATGGGCCAGGGGACCGATATTGTGACCAACACTTTCGGCCACACTATCGATATCCTGCAGTACATAACAGGGTCGTACTTTGGAAGAATTAACTCCATGATCTTCAACAACATACCACAACAGGAACTGATAGATGAAAACGGTGCAAGGATAGGCCAGAAAGTGAAAAAATCAGTCCCCGATCACCTGTTATTCCAGGGGACGCTACTGCGCGGGAATGTCCCCATATCGTGTTCTATAAAAGGTGGGAAGCCCACCAAGAAATTCACCAAAAATCTAGTCATCGATATTCATGGTACCAAGGGAGATTTGAAGCTCGAGGGGGATGCCGGGTTTGCAGAAATATCAAATCTCGTCTTGTACTACTGTGGGATAAAGGGGAACGACCCGGCAACGTCCTCTACAAACCTTGCTAGTCTACCTGAACCATCAAATTCCTACGATTCTGCCAAGGAAATCATGGAGGTATATCATTTGAGAAACTATAATGCTGTCCTGGGGAATATTTTCAAGCTGTACGAATCTATAGCAGACTTCCATTACAACACAAGGAAGATACCGAACTTGCCAGCTCAATTTATCATGCAAGGTTTCGAGGTCGAAGGGTTTCCAACCCTCATGGATGCATTGATACTTCATCGTTTGATTGACAATGTATACAGGAGCCATTTAATAGGATCCACCTTGAATGTTAGTAACATTTCGCGACCCTAGGAACGTGTATAACGAAATGTTGAACATTCGCTCACACATACTTTAATACATACATATCTCTCTTTCCATATCGATTTAAAAACACCGTTGCATCTATTCTTCCACTGTATAGTTAAACTATTTTTCGAATCCTTACTACATATGGTTTGTCCTAAACTCATTAATCAGCCCTAACACTTCCTTGTGCGAGATTTTCTTATTAATGCTTTTGCAGATAATACCTTGTTCATCTTCAGAAAAGTTGACAAATGTTTCGCAAAGATCACCATCGATAATATTGAGACTTGGTGCATAATAACTTCTATAAGCTGTGTGATCTCTACCGACAATACTAGAATACCCTTCCGGACTTTCCTTAATAGCATTACCTTTGTTAATCCAAGATTCCTCCTCTGGAACAATTTCTTTGTCACCATCTTCGAGTAACTTTACACTGCTGTCCTTAAACAATAAGGACTCTATATTGGCTACTGAAGTTTCCAGCTTCTTTATGGTTTTGATTTGATTTTTCGTCAGGAGCGGTATTAAAGCACCTATAGTCCCTTGTATCCCGGTGTAAATTACAACAGGTCTATCAGAGTTTTGCACGGCATGGTTAACAAATATCTCTGTTGGGATATCGTTGACGTAAAAATGGTTTTTAAGAACCAATTTTTTCGCCACTTCCAATAGATTACCTGGTAATTTTTGTTGTTGGTAAACTCCATCGACAATGGTGGGCACCCTTAAAGTCCAAATGTTTCCAAATCTGTCACCACCAATAACAGTGGTATTATCCAAAAACTTGAGGCAGGTAACAAATCGTTTTACGACATCATCTGCCACTGGTATAAAAGTGTTCAAGTCCTGGTCAAAATCCATGACGGTGACAGATTGATGGATGTCACCGATTGCAATACGGTGATCTTCCCAACAGTCAAATGCAGTCATTTCTTTAATTGATGGCGGCAGCTTGGTTATCGACTTTTTCAGAAGTTGCTTCTTACCAGCACCAAAAAGAACCACCTGTCCGTACACCACTACCAACAACATGCTGCCAAAGCTGGATAAAGTGCGGATACTTTTCCCAATAGTGGTTTCATAGACTAATTCTAGATTGAAACTCCTCTTTTTATTTTTGCTCTTCAAAATGTTTATCTTATATGTAAGAAGATTTGGATATGTGTCGGTCGATAAGACTAAATGCGACGTGCCTGCTGTGAAACTTACAATTGCTCCAGTATAGCAGTAGGCTATGGCTAAGATCTGATAATTTTGGGCGGATTTCGAATTTGGAACGACATTACCGAGATGATCCACAACAGACACACGAACAGATCCTGATTTTTCAATAGAGTTTTCCAGAAGTAAACTCATGTCACTTAGTCTTAGTACTTTTTTGCCTCTAAAAGCAGGTAGTGGCAGTTTCTCATCAATATCTTCCTCTTCCTCTTCCTCTTCTCCTCCAGCATCGGGTTCTATCTTTTGGTTTCCGTCCACCGAGTAGTTCACCGAAGACATGTTGAACCAGTGATCATTGAATATGAAATCTTGAACATTACCAATAACCAGCTCTCCGCTAGAAGACAAACAGCAGCATCCGTTGCGTTTTATATTATCCGTTTTAAATTGTGATAACGTAGTGATTGTTTTGACACTGGTTGGAAGAGATAAGGGTCTAATATAGGTGAACTGATTTTTTTCATAGGAGATCCATGTAGAGTTCGAATGGATTAGCACGGCTGATGTTAGGTCCCCTTTATCTTCTGTTTTCTCGTCCTCCTCTTCGTCGTCACTCTCATCGTATTCGGTAGTTCCTCTCAGTGTTAACAGGGTTTCTGTGATGAAGCTCATGGTAATCGGCTTGCCGCCAATGTACTTTTCGGAGGACGCTACTATTTCACTATCCCTTAGAGACATGGTTGACCTCACATACACTCCGTTCATCAAACCAATATGTATGACGGATTCTACTAATAGAACTTCATTTATAGCATCACCTTGTCTTTGCAGTGAGACAACTTCCATAAACTGTGGGCTCTGTGATTGGACCTTCACTATACTTACCAGCTGATCTTCTTCGGTTGCCACGACCATGAAAATGGATCTATTGGAGGTAATGTCCAAAGAGATACTTTTGATCTTTGATTCCATCGTCAGTATTTTGGTTGATTCTATTAACGTGTTCGTCTCTGGATAAATCTCGAAATATATGATTTCGCTGTTGGATAATGCCAAGGCGAGTTGGGTTTGGGTGGAGGCGGCTGACACTATGTGAATACCAGCGGGTGGGTACCATGTGTGTACGCATTTGAAAGTATCGGTCCGCACTTGGACAAACAAGTTTCGACAAACCTGTATGATGTAGTTTGGTGTCAATGTTGCAATGTGCAAAGTCTGGTCATGTTTCATAATGAATGCTGGAGGGGAGGGCAAGTTTAAGTTTTCGATGGAATCGCCCGAAGTTTTCAAGAAGGTGGTCAGCGAATTGAATGCAATGACTAGAAGTTCGTGGTATTCGTTACCAATGTTCGTTTTCAGAGCCCAAATTTTCTTCGGGTTTGGTGGTAAAGGAGCGGTAATAAGGCTTTTCAGTTTCACCGCGTTTGTGAGCAGTCTAGCCTCCCCATCTGAGGTATTTGTGATAATCTTAAAGGGGACGCCAGGATCTACGTTCGCAGAGAGCAAAGGGTTTAAGTTCAATTGCCTCTCCACAACACTTAGGTTTTCTTGTTCCTGAGTGCGTGGGGTATACTCGGTCTCTATTTTGAATTCCATGGACCCCAAGCTTTCGATTTGCAATAGTGCGTTATCATTGTATTCTGCATGCAAAAACATATACCCGTTAGAAAATATGTGTAATTTGGTTGCCCTTGGGATAGTGTCAAAGTAAGTGCATGAACATTTAGGTTTGTCGCCGTTCTGTGGGTCCCGTTCAATCTGGAGTTTGAACAGATCACCTAGTTCGTTTTGGAGCAAGACAAAAAATTTGTCCTTTAGCGTGTGGGTGACCCCAGTGATAATGCTGTGGGTTTCGGCGGTAGCGTTTGTTCTACGTGGTAGTTTAAGCTCAATGTTGAATTGGCCCTGCATGTCCCTAATCCAAA
Organism: Huiozyma naganishii CBS 8797; assembly: GCF_000348985.1. Classification (NCBI taxonomy): domain Eukaryota; kingdom Fungi; phylum Ascomycota; class Saccharomycetes; order Saccharomycetales; family Saccharomycetaceae; genus Huiozyma; species Huiozyma naganishii. Next base: position 60,668 of record NC_035928.1, read on the forward strand.
TGGCGGTATCGTTCGCTAAAATGACGAAGGGATTAGTAAACTCGTCTGTCTCGTTCACATTTGTTCGGATACCGTACCTGTTCAAGTTTGGTAATGCAAGTATCAGGTCGTACTGTGCTTCTGGTAGTTCAAAGTCGGCCTTTTTGATAATATGGTTTAAGTTCAAATCAACCATGTAGAAGATGAGGTGTGTTGTGGTTTTGAGTATCTCCAAAGCTGCAAAGACTGGGTTGTCTGTGTACTCCATATCACACGAAACGAGATCTTGCGTAATGTACCCTGTGCGGACGATCTCCAATGGTGAGGACAGCAGTGGGGGCGACGCCGTCGTTGTGGCCCCGCTGCCTAGCATGTAACAAAGTTTGAACTTCTCTAAAGCAGAGACCATCGCGCACCGCTGTCGCCGGTCCACCGCTGAGTACGCAATGGGGGAAACCCTGCGCATCCCAGACCTATGCATGGACTCATTGACTAGTGTTTCCAGTCTGAAACCGTGGGTGGCTGAATCGTCCCTCTCAACAGAGAGCAACGTCAGGTTCCCCGCATCGGACGTCACAAGAAGAACGTCCCGCGGGGTGGCCCCCACGGGTATCCACGCCGCGATGGTCTTGATCGAGGCAAACAGCGGCCAACTGGCCAGTCTTTCCAGCCGACCATCCGCGACGTTGAACAGTTCTAAACACGTCTCAGTTGCAAGAAACAACTGCAGTCGCGACCCAACCCCCGGTGCTACTTCATGCCCCGGCAATTCTGCAAACCGCCCAGTACACGAGGCAACGTAGTTCGACTGTCTCTGCAGGGACAGGTGATACAGCACCACATCAGATTCCTGTACGGGCATCTCCACTGGTGGCAGTTAAACGTGACGCAGTTCCTCAGTACACTCCAAGCAGAAGTACAGACCAATTAACCCTCCCAATTGATGACTAAGCGTCCCTGACCGTCTGTTCGATGATCTTCCCCGCAACTGTTCGTTCCGCGGGACACGGCATCTCTCTTCTCCCAGTATAAAAAACACCAGTTCGCCACTTTCTCTAAAAGTGACCGTCTTGCCACCTTTCAGAAGTGGGAAGACCAGAACTGCCACTGCACATACACACCCTTGCTGCGAAATGGAGGTGTACGTGAGACTGAACAATGATATTGACCGGGACTACGCTTTCCAGGTTTCCCGGGAAGACACCGCACGGTCGAAGGTCAGCAAGCTGTTTGCTGAGCGGCCGGAACCTGGGTTGAAGATTGTACTGGCGGATGTGATGGTGCTGCGTCCCACGCTGTTCCACAAGAAGCAGCCCGTCGGTTATAGCAAGTCGATGCATCCTGGGTACTTGACGGAGGGAGGGTGTCTGATTTTCGATTACGATGCTGGGGAGGCGAAGTACTTGGAGAAACTGGACGAGGACAAGCCCCTGTTTGACCAATTGTGGCCTGGGCAACTGATTGTTCCGGAATGGGAGTACAGCCGCAAGAACATAATCATGTTTGCGGCCATTTTGTTGTTCTGGTTGTACACTGACTTGCCGGACTGCATCTCCCCAACTCCCGGGATCTGTTTGACGAACCAACTATCCCGGCTGTTGCTCCCCGTGCTGGAGAACTATCTGGACAATCAGAAGATGGCCAGTAAGCTGCGTGAGGAGATTCAGGTCGGGTACTCCTCTGTTCCTGCCCAATGGGGGTTTTTCACCCTCCACGTTTTGAAGCTGCTGCTCATCGTCCTGTTCTTCAAATTTGGGATGGCGAATCCGCTGACGTTCAACCCGGTGAAGATGTGGCAACTTAGGAACAACGACCTGTCTCGTAAGTCCAACGACGTGAAGGCTACGTTGAAGTCGATCGGGTGGATTGGGTCGAAGAGGGCTATTTTCGACGACTACCAGTCGAACTACTACAACTACATCTTGAAGAAGTACGGTGGGATTGTCCCCACGTTCAGAGCCGGTATGATCAAGATTGCTGCCAACCCAGGTATCCCGTTGCAAGCCGGGGAGGGGTTCCAAACCCCGCTGGACGAACGGTTCACGGGGTCCACCTTCAAAGAGATGGAGGACAAGGGTAAATTCATACTCAGCGAGGAGTATTTCATCGAGCTCGAGAACATCCTTAAGGAGAAACTCGACGAAGCCAACGGCGACATCGGGTTGATGAACGAAGAGATCAAGAAGTTCAGAAGATACGGACTTTACGAACCAAGCGACAAGATCAGAAACATGGTCAAGAAGAGAAGAGCCGTGTACGAAGAGCAACAGGCACTTATCAAGGAGAAGGAAAAGGAAACGTTGGCCGCCAAGAAGGCCAAATAGGTCTCCGCAGGTTGGCCTCACATCTCTCACGAAATGTTGTCCTTGTATGTTGTTTTTAACAGATTGTATATTATTCTTTTGTCGTTAACGAACTGTGTTATCTATTATATTCCTCCTGGTATAGATGATCGTATTCCCCCTATGTGTATCACTAGTAATAGTCTTTTGGCATAAATGCTCTCTATTTTTACCTGAAGATATAAAGAAGCCTCGCCCAGCTTACATATCGAAAAGGCAAACGCTTGACAGTTCACGCCTATTCATCCCGCCCATGTCTCCAATGGTCAAGGTGAAACAATCCCCTGTTTTTTATACGTTTTCGCAGGTACGCTGAACTCCCAACAGTAGGGGGCCCCCATTTCCCTGCTCTTCTTGTCGTCGATTTGGTAGTAGTAACTGGGCAACGTATTGAGAGTATCCGGTGTTTTGAGAAAGCTTATTCGGCTCATTTCTTCGCTATCGTAGAGCCCCATGGACTTTAGGTCCCCGTCCTCTCCAATTGAATCGATCGAGAATTCATCGCTGCTGTGTGGTGACACCTGAGAGTAAAACTGCTTGAAACGATATTTCTCGGTCAGGTAGTCAATGTTATACGAAATCGTGATGCAGACGTATCCCTTCAAATCGGTAAACCTCCACTCGTACACTAGCTTGTGGTGTATTTTGAGCGATAGGACCACCGCAACGGTAAGTTTTAGGAAGAAGAAGACCCATATGAGGAAGGATGAAAACATGAAGGAGAGTATAACCGCCTCCTCGTGGTTGTTCTTCGCTATCCACCTCATCCGTTGTCCAACACCCTGGAGGGACTCTAAGTCGCCTAAGTTCATTTCGCTCGTGCTCCCTCTCGTGAAAAGCACAGACCACAACGTGAGCCCGTTGATAATCTGTCGCGGTGAGTCGGCAAACAGCAGTTTGAAACTGCTCTTTAGCTCAAAATAGGTGAAAAAAGCCATCCTCTGGAACACGCCACTGGGAGTAATTTTCTCAAAGAGACAGTACACTCTGTAGTCCCTCAAGCAACGGAACGTATTCGTCCAGTTATTCATGAAGCTAAACGATATGTTCTCCGTTCTGTATATTCGAATGCCAGCCACAAATTCACACGCCATTACAAGTATAGACACGAATATGCATGCACTAAACAACCACTTGCTGATGCGGAACGGGACGAAAGGTGGTATGTACTCATTTGACCATGTATTGAATGCCAGAAGCTTGATGCACGTGTAAATATCAAAAAGTAGCATGACTACTCGTAATATTGTCACGCCCCAGACATTTATGATGTAGTGGGTTTGAGTTTTTCGACTCTTATTCTTATACAAGGAAAGATCAAGATCCTTGAATAGTTTGAAGTTTTGGGTGATGTCCTCCGTAGTATCTTTATGGAAAGCGAAAAACTTGAGCATCTCCCTATCCCTTCTTTCAGTTTGGGGCCGTAATTGAAATCAAAGGAGTTAAGTCATAGCTTCATCACAGCTCACCTTATATCGCTTTTTTATTAGAGCATAATTATCTGTGACAATTGTGAAACAATGTTGCAGATTGTAGCATACCACCCCAAATATGAAGAAAAAGAGAAAACTCATAGAAGCATAAGCGTTCAAAATCTAACTTGACAGTATGATAGAGTAATTTGTTTCGTAAAACGCAACTACCAGAAGTAATATCTTCATGGGTAATCAAACGACCTTATGTACCATATAATCCGGTAAATTTGCCAAAAATACACCATAAAAAAAAGAGTAAACTTAATAAACCACTGACATCACCCAAGGGTAATGTACAGAGTAGCTCCAATATAGTGATCTAGCAGCATATCCCTCTGCTTTCCCTTACACTTGTCTACCTTCAGTTTGTTTTATGCAGTTATAACAACTTTAACTAAAAAAAAAATATGTATGTACAGCCAAATTTTGCACCATGGGCATAGAGAAGTCTAGGGCAGTCCGTCTGTGACAATTCAAAGGCGTTGCTATCGATGGCCAAGCGTGAATTTTCAGGCACATATGAAGTGCTGAGTTTGCTAGATAGGTCCTTTCTCACAGACAACATGGAGTTCGTGGAGGCCTATAATGCTATTGATGAGCACGATATTAACACACTCAATACGGTACTTCGTACCATAGACAAAATTGTCCAGAAGTACCCAACACCCAACGATAAGATTAAAACTGCATTGGTTAATGTGTTCAGAGAGATACTGGGGAGGTATCCTTACCTTTACGGATATTGGAAAAAACTAACTGCTGTTCAATACCAATTGAACGGCTTGGACACGTCGTTGAAAACTCTTGAAGCTGCAACAGAGGCATTCCCTAGTAGTGCAGACCTATGGTGTGACTATCTACGTGTTTTGATTGTTAACTTTCCAGATGAAACAAAACTTATAGAAGAAAAGCTTTCTAAGGGACAGAAGTTGGTTGGCTGGCAGTTTTATTCGCACCCTTACTGGGATTTGGCTTTGGACTACTATGCAAGGCGAGAGAAAGACTTAATTCCATTATATTGGGAGATTGTAGAGGTACCTTTACATCAATATGCCAAATACATCGTCCCCTTCAAAAAACTTTTAAATGATCCAGAGGACATCCAGAAAGTACAAAAAACGATCGAGGCTAATCAAAAACTGGTTGGTGAGCTATGGCACTTTGAGAAGAACATAAAACAGAATTTCTTTAACTTGACCCCCCTTCCGCAATCTGAAATCAACAACTGGAATGCATACCTGCAGTATTTGATCGCAGAGAAAAAATCCAAAAAATTGATCCAATCTGTTTTTGAAAGGTGCCTTGTTCCTTGTTGTTTCCTCGAACAAGTTTGGATTAAATACACAGGATGGTATAGCACTCTTGAGAACAGTTTAGTGGATGTGATAGAGATTTACGAAAGAGCCAACAAGCTGTTACCGACTAATCAAAAATTGGCGAGATACACTTATCTGGGATATCTTAAGAAGGAATTCAATGACCAAAAACATAGAAAATACGTATATGATGCTATTACCAAGTTGGTTGGCTCTTATATGACAATATGGCGACAAGAAACGGTAACAACGTCGTACTTGATGGCACAATTTCTACCTCTGTTAAAACGATTTTCCTTCCCTTTGAAACATGATCAACCTGCTAAAGATATTTTGAATCAACAGTTCGCATATACCAAGATGTTAGAAGCTGCTGTTACAAGCTTTTTAAATGAGAACCCAGATGACACCATCCCACTGCATACAATGATTAACGAAGGTAACGTGGCCGTTGTGGCCGTAGAACTAATAAAAGCTACTTGGTTGATCTTAAAAAATGTTTTACAGACCAGGAAGTATTTCAACAGTTTTAGTAAGGTACAATCTATACGAAATTCAACTTCGTTTTGGTTAACCTACTATAAATTTGAAAAATGTGCCAAGAATTTCAGTAAGCTAAACAAGTTTATCAATGATTTGGGCACTAATATCATTTTACCTGTGTCAGTAATAAACGACATTATAAGCGACTATGAGACATTCTTTTTGACTAATTCAACACTGAGCAATTATCGAAGTTTGGATTCAAAGAACAGTAAAGACCGGAACACAATTGTAGACCCAATCCTTTATTCAAAATGCAAGATAAACAAACCTACTTGGACTCCCAGTAAACAGCAGCAAAGTTCGACACTCGATTGGTATAAAACTTCAGAATTCAAAGAAAATGGACATCCAAGCATTATTGTGGAGAGACCACAGATCACGAACACTATAGTTGGTCGCTCAATCAAGTCATTTGGGTTACTGGCACCAAAACTGCCCTCTTTCAGAAACTTGGAAAAGATCAACCAGCCACCGAAGTATAAGGATTACTACACTGATGATTATGTCGGAAAGTAGTATGTATATATCGTACTATATACACGATAATGCACGAGGAAGGGGAGGTGACAATGCACGAGACAAAGGATCAAGATAATAGAGGACTGGCGCTCGCATTACGGCTAGTTATACTCAGCTTTCAACTTCTCCTCAAGCCCAATTGCCAACTTTTCGTTACCTTCATCCTGTAGGTTCAAGAAAGGATTTGTTTTCACCCTGGAATACATTTCTTTCACCCTTTGGAACACGTTCAGTATTGACGGGTCGTTCTCTCGATCAAAGGGCAGCGATGGATCAAATCCAAGAACGATTTTCAGCCCCGTCGGTTTGATCCACATGGCAAAGACGCACACCCCCTCAATTTCGAACAGCATATTCATCGGGCTTGCATTTTCAGGAGATATATTCCAATCGAACAGTTTACTCTCGAAGTAATCCAACGAAATATTAGACAGCGTGTTATACTTCAATTCTTCATTCACGTCTTTGATTCCGGTACCCACCGAATGTATCAGAATTGGTCTGTTATCTTTACCAATCAACGTAATAAACAGTGGCGTCACTTCTGCCATCAGTAGAAACGCGGTGCTACGTCGTCACAGCCGATGACACCTCTAATGAGGAGAAGCCTAAAAGTCCTAATACTGTACAATTTCTCTCTTTTTTTTATAGAGTAGGAATACTACGTAACTTTATGAGCTCTTACTTAAATAAAGACGCCAAGATCTAGTTCAACGCTGCAGCAATGCTGTCGGCCGCTGTCCTCCCAAACACAACACACTCCAGAAGACTGGAGCCACCTAGTCTGTTGGCGCCATGGACACCACCAGAGACTTCTCCCGCAGCGTACAACCCCTTTGCCAGCGTGTTGCCCTGTTTGTCGACCACCTCGGCGTTCGTGTTGATCTTGGCACCACCCATGGTGAAATGAACCACTGGGGTGACCTCACCTATGAACACGGTAGTGTCCTCTGTGATTGCGTCGCCAAAATTTTTGATGACCAAAGTACGCCCGAACTTGTCCTCCGCGTCTGTGGAATAAGCGGTTAGTTCTCCTGCAAACTCGCCTGCCGAGATTGGCAAGTGGAACTTCTCGACTGCCTCACGCAATGTGACCTTTTGAATCAGTTTCTTGAACATGTAGAAATCGATGTTGTTTTTAAGAACGTCGTAGATACCTTGGCCCAAGACCAATAGGGCCCTGTTCTCGTCCTGGGGACACTCTCTCTGAATTGCCTCGGTGACAACGTCCCTCGTGGTCAATTCGTTGACAAATCTCTTACCAGTAGTTGGGTTCAGCAAAATCCCACCAAGGCCTCTCATAGCCTCGGCACATAAGAATTTCCAGCCAGCGGTACGGTCGGTAGGGTCGATGAACCCTGTTGGGTGTACTTGAACCTGGGTCATATCGATCAAGTCGGCGCCCAATTTCTCCAAGATCTTCTGTCCATCACCTGTCGTTTGAGCCCCATTGGTTGTTGGCAAGTCGACCAGCTGTGGCGCATATTTTTGCAACATCTCCTTTGAGAAGGAGAACCCACCAGAGCAGAAAACAACGTGAGATGTCTTGATGATTTCAGTGGCACCTTCCTTGTTGACGTATTCAACACCAGACACGGCACCCTGGGAGTCGGTCTTGATATCCGTGACTTTGCTATCCAATTGAATCTTGACCAATTCTGGTTTCGTCTCTGCCAGTTTCTTCAAGTTGTTCGAAAGGGCAGAGACGATCTCGAACCCGGGTGGCAACTTCCCTGAGGATCTGTGGGTTCTCGCAGCAGAATGCCCCCCCAATTGTGCCAAAAGGTCCAATTTCAGGTCGAATTCTTGTTGCAACCATTCCACAGCCAGATGCGATTGTGTCGCCAGTTTATTCATCAACTGTTGGTCACCTTTACTCTTGGCAGACTTGACAGTGTCCTCGAAAAACAACTCTGGAGTGTCCTTGACCCCCTGTGCATCCTGCGTACCCGTGTGGGCACCATTGATACCGGACGACGCCTTGATCGAGTTCCCACCAATGGAGGAGGCTTTGTCCACTAGAATGACAGGGATATTGTACTTGTTCACAAGCTGGTTGGACGCGGCCAAACCTGCAAGACCTGAACCAATGACTACGACGGAATCCTTCGACATTTGTACGTTGGGCTTGCTTGTGACAGATGAATAATTGCAAAGACGTTAGTTGGTTGACATCTCAACAACTTCTTATATAATCAGTTTCCTCTTGCCTGCACGTTTCTTTTCAATTCCCTCTTTCGGTTTCCTGCAACGCGTTGCCACAGTAACGGGCGAGGCGAACAACAATAACAATACGATTGCAAAATTATTTCCATTTGTTTTCTTACTAAACACCGTCTATACGAAGAAATATACTCTACACAATTACGAGATATGGGGTGTGGCGTGAATTGTAGTAACGGTTCCGCTACTACAGGGGAAGAAAATAATAGAATACCAAAAAAATCAAACATGTTCAGTCGGCTGCACTGAGTCAGATCAGCCACTTTTCGTCCCTCCTTAATAGGGTGCTAGGTGGACGCAATTCCGTAGAAAGAAAAGTGTCTCGGCCCTAGCAATGATTCTCAAATGTGCGGTGTGCCACGCGGGGACCCCCATTTGATGCGCTCGAAAGATCGTGAATTCGTAACCATGCCTGGTTTGACGGAGACCTCAGGGCGCCATGGAATTTGTTTCAAAAGAATATCGTCTACTATGCCAAATGATGATGTGTTTGCAATTAAAGCGGAGATTTGCCTAGTATTTGTAGGTTTTGATCTCTTGGATGGCGTTCCCATGGACGTCGATCTCGGTGGATGCGCTTCTGTACACCTGCGTGGGACCGTCTTGGTCGCATGGGTGTTGTTTCGCGTACTCGAAGGCCTCCGAAAGTGCCAATTTAACTCTCTCCAGGACGTCGTCTTCGATCTGGTAGTGGAACGAGACTCTCCCACCCATGAGCTTGACGTTGTATTTGAGCCCCTTTTTGACGAGCACGTCAGGGTCCATTCTGGCTTTCCGAAGGTCGACGAAGACGAAGTTCGTGTCCGCGGGGGACTCCAATGGGATCCCCTGTTTCTTACAGAACGCGGCCAAGTTATGGGCGAGACTATGGGATCTGTGAAGTCTCTCCTTCCAGTTATCCTCTATAGCGACCATGGCCATACGAGCCATGATCCCAGACTGTCTGACCCCACCACCTTGCTGTTTCCTGAAATGGTTACATTTCTTGATGAACTTGACGTCCCCGACAAGGACAGACCCCATTGGTGCCCCGATGGATTTAGACAGGCAGATGGAGATCGAATCGAAGATCTCCCCGTACTGTTTCAAGGGGATGTTGGCCTGCACCGCGGCGTTCCAGATTCTGGCACCGTCACAGTGCAACTTCAACCCGTTCTCCATGCACCACCCTTTAATTCTGATCAGTTCCTCCAATGGGTATACGATCCCATGTAGTGTATTCTCCAAAGAGATCACTTTTGTTGGGGCCGCGTGGATATCGCCATCATCTGGCACGTAGTGACGCTTGATGTCTTGCAAAGTCAGGTAGTTCCCGTTAGATGGGATCACGGGGACAACCATGGCCTGGGACAAGATGGCCAGCCCTGCGGCCTCGTGGGTGTACACGTGGGCCCTGTAATCGCACAGAACAGAGTATGGGGGCTGGTATAGGTGTGTTCTGAGGGCGATCTGGTTCGAAAGAGTCCCCGAGACGCAGAAAAGCCCGGCCTCGAACCCGGCCAGTTTAGCGACTTTCTGTTCTAGTTTCACGGTGTCTATATCCTCACCGTAGACGGCGTCCCCGACGGACGCCGTCAAAGCGGCCTTCATCATGGCCTCGGTGGGCGTGGTGAAAGTATCAGACCGCAAATCATTAGAAGCGGTGATATAAGCTGGTGGCAGTTCCATGTCAGTCATTCTGGCGAAAGGGGGCGGGGAAGGGAAGAGTGTATTGAAGTGGTGAAATCAGAGCAGAAGACAGACCACCCGAATTGAACACACACACCCAAACGACTGCTCAACCAACTCTCGTATTATATACGATCTGCGTCGACATCGCAGTTGCTGACACACCAACAGCTACATACATAGAGCGAGAATTCGAAATTGTTCATAGGCACAGAGAAAAAAAAATTTTCCAGCGCAAAAAAGCAACGTGAATGAGCTGGCAGAGGGCGCAGAGCGGGCCCCAGACGGCGCCGCAGAGGCGCGGGCGAGGGCTGTGGCCGAAAGGGGAAAGGGCGGGTGTGCCGCGTCGCCGCGTGCGGAAATTGCCGCATCGGGAAGGCGCCGGTTCTGGGTGCGGGGCCCAGGGCTTGGTGCTAGGGCTTGGGTGTTTTAGGGTTCAGGGAGGGCGGCCCTAATTCCCTCGTGACTCACTCTGCTTGCCGCTGCGGTCGTCGGTACACCCGTAGGGTAGTGCTTGGGTGGGTTCCCCTGCTCCCTTGTGTAAAGAAAGGGCTTCTTGGTAACGGCTGTGCGTCTGGCCACTGGGCCATCCTTTGATTAGGGACGGGTGGACGTCTGCAATGGCACCCACCTTGCACTGCTTGCTCTTCTCTTGCTGTATATGTAACTTCAGTACGGTAACCCATACATTTAGACCTGGTGCGGGATCACGTGTTTGGGCAGCGGAATTGCGGACTGGGGGGAAACACAATACAGCACATTTACCTATATACCTTTTGGACAGAGAGTGCCCTGCAAGTACTGTCACAGTCTACGGGAACTGCCCACACGTGGCACTATTATCCCGGTTCAGCAAATACCACACAACAAGAAATACTCGTGTGTGTTTTTAGCACTCGGTCATAGACCTGGTGCGGGATGGGAAACCGCACGAAAAAAATGAATTTTCGGCACGTGGCATTCACGTGATCGAGAATGCGGTTTCCAAACCCTTGAAAAAAAGTTGATTTTACCCGGACACGATATTTTGGTGGGAAGAGACATTACATTTTATGTACCAATTTTTAGAAGAGTCGGGCCCGACACTTCGAGCGTAGTCGCGTTATATCAAAAATGACCCGATAGCTGCAGGCTTAGACGACTGAAAGAGCGTTGCCCAGCGTAGAGACATGTTGACTGACAATATGGTGCTACTATGACCTCAAGAACATTCGTGTTTCTCATAATTGCCTACTGTGAGTTTCATCACGCTAACAGTGCCAACCGTATTCAAAGATGCCGTCTTATTGTACATTTCTAACAATGGAATGTATATCTTATAGAATGCGGTCCAAAAGTTCCTTTAATCCTCGATCTTGAATTTCTTCAACAGAGAGGTCGAGATTCAATGAGTTGACGGTACTGCTCAGAAGTAATTCATTACCAGCATTTCCATCGCTCAAAGAATGCCGTTTATCATTGTATATGGTTTTCAGTTTGCTGAAGCCCCGTTCGCTGTTAACAGAGGTAACGTTGATACTAAGAAGGTAATCCAGAACAGTTGGCAGAATATTGTGTTCGGAAACTGCAACGGTTGATTCACTTAAACCGGATCTGGTTTCACTGAGATACTGGGATATAATATTCCAGGAAAGCACAGTTCTGAAATAAAATACATCAACGGTTTGAAAATCACTGGTACTTTCGGGCAACAACTCAAAATCACAAAGATCTAGCATACGAATCCCTACATTCATTTCATTTGCCAAATGGTTTGCCGTTCTTTCGAATACAAATTTCCAGAAGCGCCGAAACTCTCTTACCTCTTTGAAAACATGTTCCTTTACGACTCTTTCAAAGTCCTCGATAGTGTCAATTGCACTTCTGAATAATCGTCTTCAAAGGAGATCCCTTCCACATATTTCATTCTCGCATAATCGGAACACCCGTTCGTCGAAATAGCATTCCCTGCTTCACATTCATTTCCAGTCAACTTAATATTCAGTATTCTGAATGCAAGGTCGGCCAGTTCAGAATATGGATTAACCGGTATAGTTTTTGAAAATTCGACAACTTTCATACCGTCATAATGAAACAGCGCACTTATCAGATGAATGTAACACTTTGGAGCACAAGTTTTAGCAAAGTATTTTTCAAACTTCGCTTCAAACTTTTGAAATTTGACTGGTCTCCCCAAAATCTCGCTTAATTTGTTAGCTTGTACCAATGCTATCTCCTGGCAGTACATTAATAATGAGAAATGACAGATACTACCAGGTTTGTTCAAAGATAGTAGCTTCGTCAATGATTCGTAGGGTGCCAATCCTTTAAAAAGGGTCTTGGCAGTTGAAAGGTCTGATTCGCTAAAGCTGGAAAATGATTCATCAACGATATCTAAATTTCTATAGAAATCTTTGTATTCGTCCAAATTTTTCAAAAGATGTTCCAACAAGTAAAAAATTGAGTTCCACCTGGTGTTACAGTATAGCGGCGGTAGTGATGTCACATAAAACCTGAAATTTCTCTGCAAACTGGAACAATTTCTCAGCCGTGTTGATAAATTGATAGGACGTTGAACAACGTTTGGTGAGCAACTTTGAGGAGCTGATTCAATGTCTTCTGCAGCACTCGTTGACATTACAGTTTCTGTATTTGGATCTAAGTTCTCCATAATATCATCTATTAAATCCTTTGCAAATAATTGGATCTGATGAACAGCGCAACCGTTGTGAGAATCGAAAAAGGGATAATTTTTGTCTCCTTTGAACGAATCGGTTGCACCTATCACAGAAGAAGCATTTCTCACCATAGTCCCAGATGCATTGATATGTTTTGAAACTTTCTTTCTATCCAACAAACCCTTACATTCTGGAAAATACTTGGCCACAAAATATTTGAAGAATCTGGAGTCAAAAAATGAATGACTCAGTCCGGACATAACAGCCAATGATACAAGATCATCAAATACGCTTCTAGGTTTAATGATGTGTTTTGACTTATTTTGTGCTGCCCTTTTAATAGCCTTAGTCAAAGTTTGCTGAACTTTTCTCTTTCTTCCTTGAATGTTCAACTTTTTTTCTAAACGTTTAACGTTAGGTCTTGATGGACATAAGTACGAGAAAACCGCGGAAGTATCGTTTATATAAACGCCATGTTTGTTATTCATATGATGCTGAGAAGCCCTTGCTGCATTTTTCTGTTTGAGTTTTTCATCCTTAAAAGTTAATATCTCGTGGCAGATCGTGTGCTCTATTTTGTCGTAAAATTGACAGACCCTAGGTTTATCGTCTAGTTCAACAAAAAATAACTTGTATAAGTTTGTATTTTTTCTATTGTCACATGTGATATCCAAATGTGAGGTAGTGATTGAAGTGTTATTCAGACAATTATACTCCATATCCGCTGACTCATCGGAAGAAGCAACTAAAGTATCCTCGTCAGAATTTCTTGCGTCAACGCTTTCCACAAGCGTCGCTTGTTCCTCATCAGGGACAGATGGAGAAACTGGTTTGAAGCTATCAATGGTCCTCTAATAATTGCCAGCCTCTTTGACCTGATCGCGTTTCCACACTAAGAAGGTTCCCTTACATAATTCATCTAGGTAGACAGTTCCTTCTGGGTCCCGACAATGTAAAGGGATATTTTTGGGAACATCGTCCCACATTTTTTCAAATGAGCATATAACCTCTGTTTCCTGATCAATTGGTCGATTGTGAAATTCAGTCAATTCTTTTAAACTAACTGTTGCAACTGGTTTATTTTCAAAAAAAGGACTCTTGTTGTTGACATTTTAAGCTGTAGAGATTGTAGAGTAATTAAGACTCTTAGCGATGATGGAATATCGTGTTTTTCTGTATGGGTGATATATAGAAAGAAGGTAGAAAAAAAAGCATGAGGTAGGGAATTCCAATTGGCAAAATCTGTAATCCTTATATAATAATTTTTTTCTGGGCAACTGGATCAGACCTCAGTATCTTGGATCCACGACGTTGCCTATGTTTAGAATTCGTTTCTTATCTGCATGTAGGTCACGTGATATAAGTTTTTTTGTGAGGAGTTTCTGCGGGAGGTTTTCCAAAATTTCAATACCGCACCAGGCCTACGGACATTCCGGTCACGTGACCGCCTCGTTCCCTCAGATACATGCTGTTCAGTGCTATTTGTACCAGTCCATTCTGATGAGATCACTAGTTGGTGGTCCCGTCCACGCAGGCCATGTCCACGAACGATCAGCGGCTGGAGTATCTGCGCCAAGTGGCTGCACCGAACGAGATCCCAGTACCCTCGCCGTACAAGAAACCGCAACTGCAGCACGCTGCGGGGGCACCGAAGAAAAGAGGCTTTAGAAGACACAAGAACGCTCGACAACTTGTCTCTGAGGAGCTGCGCCGGATCAACGCGGCTCTCGAGGCCTCCGTGGTAGGTGAGCCCCCCAACGAGAGGAAAAAACTGCGTGTGCGTGTATCACATTTCAGTGTGGACGCTCCTCCGTCCATTAGACCCACGAAGAGGTACTGCGATATAACGGGGCTCGCTGCGAATTACAAGTCTCCAACGAACAATCTACGGTACTACAACGCGGAGATCTACCAGATGGTGGTGAAACCAATGGCGCCGGGGGTAGACCAAGAGTATTTGAAGCTAAGAGGTGCCAACTTCGTGCTGAAGTGAGTCCTGAGAAAAAATTTTGGTGAATATTAAATTATAATCTATAGATCTGTACGTTATTCAACTTGTATGTCAACCAACGGTTCCATCGGGATCAAGCCGGAGTAAAGTGCGAATGGTCGGGTACGGGATATGCGTGCTTACCTCCTTGGTATGGCTGTGTGTGCGGCTGTACAAGTTCCTCACGATATCGATCGCGAGAGTCATGTCGACACTGGACGTCTCGACGCCGCCCGCCGTGAAGTTGTCCATTGACAAGATATCTAGGGACTCAATCACCGTACACTGGGAGAACGAACCGGCAGAAAATGCCGGTGGTGGTGGCGCACGCACACATGGGATCTCGCAGTATCTACTCTACCTCAACAACAGCAAGCTTGGTGTGTTCCCAAATTGCCCACAGGCATTGTATACATGCTGCTCGATAAATGGGCTCAAATGTGGTGAGACTTACCAGATAGATTTTGTCACAGTTAACCGCAGCGGGTACATCAACAAATTACCGTCTGTGTTTCTCACCACAAGGGCAAACGATCGTACTATACCAGACCCGAAAACGAGCGGCCCACTCCTACGCAGGAGGTGGCGCAGAAACACGCTCACACAATCAACGTCGAACGAAGAAGTGACCCCCACCTCAGTGGAAAACAATATTAACCCACCACCTTCCTACACAACTTTGACCAACTTGGCAGACCTCGAACAGTACTCCATTGAAGATTTGAAGAAAATTTTGGTCTGCGCACAAGAGGATCTCCACGATGTGTTGGGCCAGCAGAGTACACTTTTACAGGAGTTCCAAGAGAATAGGGAACAGTTGTCCCTAGAACTGGAAAACTTGAAAACGCATTGGTCGCACGAACTGGATTTCAAGAAGTCACTCAAATCGAGTATTAAATCTTTGGAGAACGCCAAGTTGTTCTCCGACGTCAAGTATACAAAATTGAACCAACGTATTGAGAAGATTAAACAGAAATTGGATAAGATGAATCAAGACATTTTTAACTGGGAAACCGTGGAGAAGTCGCAATTGAACGAGGCGAAACTGAAGAAGGATTATAAAAATAGGATCTCACTGATCAGCGGACAAATTCAGAAATTCACCAATTTGGCCGCTAGTGTTCAACAAGAGATAGACGCGTTGGAGAGACACAATAAAGAGCTTGCTGCCGCGAAAAGATCTGGTATCGTAGCTAACCCTTCAACTCCAAACGATACAAAGAAACCAGCATCAGACGAAAGAATCAATAAGGTTATTAGAAAGCTGAACTCGCTCACGAATAAAGACACGGGGCTGCTCTCCCAGCAGGGGGAGGAGTACCTGACGAAACTGAAGGAGACTAGTCCAATTATCAAGATTATTAAAGAACAATACAACATTGACAAGAAATGTGAAAGGAAGTGGGGGGCCAAGAGATCCAAAATTGTGGACCAATGCACGGCGCTGGAGCAGAAATTTGATCGATTAAGCATGGAAAACCATCAATTGAGGTCCAATGGTTACCAGCAAACAGCAGCGACAGAGGCACAACAGAAAGGGGACACGTCTTGGGAGCTACTTGCTGACTTACCAAATGGATTTGTTAATGGTACAATACAATCAAGTACTACGATGAATGGCCAGATTGCAAACCAGTTAGAATCGGCCTCACCTCCCGGCATCAATGAAAACGTGAACCGGGAGAACTCTCATATTTATTCAGGGTTCACCGAAACAGTTGAACAGCACTCTCCACACTTTATGTCGCCTATTACATCAATCGGGGAGAACTACATTCAGCCGCCAAAGAACGACGGGTATGGGAAGGCAGACCGCCTTCCTATTTTCCCCTCTGGTGGGGCCACTGCATCAACTGGGGTGACGAATGTCAATGCGAATTCCATCCCCATTGCAAATCCTTTGCATTTCCCCTGGGATCGTTCTGGCGGGAGTCTAGATCCGAATCAGAACATCGATTATGGCAACACGGATCATTTGATTACGGGATTGCAGGATATGATATACGACGAGGCTGATTATCCGGATAAAATTAGTACATATTCGAAGGGGTTTACCACGGATCAATTGGACAACTACTGGACCACGCAGAAATCTGCCCCCGTAACGTCACTACCATTACCTCCACAGGCGACCCCCTCCCAACCAATGAACATCGGTAATGGTGCCTCGCAGTTGCATCCTCCGTACATGGAGTTTGCAAGCAATGAATTTGACACTACATTAATCTCCCACTACGGGAACGGCGACTCCTATTCCAAATCACCACTACTGATGCAAAACCAGAGTCTGCTTGCAGCGACATTAAACGATTCTGCGAATCTGTCCCCCTTTGCCTCGTCGCTAAGACAGGTTGAGTCGTATGGGACACACATCAGTACCGCGGGCAGTGGCAACGTCAACGCTGCCTTCCCAAGTCAAATGGATGGCCAGTCGATAGGCACCGGGTTAATATCTGTGGAATCGACCCCCAATGGCCTACCATCGCATGTGCTATCGAGCACCACGCCTCCTCCGGAGAGATCAGCGAAGTCATCCCGCGATGGGCTGTTCCACTCGCCATCGTTTAACTTCATATGGCACTCGCCGCAGAAGAACACTGCCAAGAAAACAGGTTTCTTCCACTCCTCCTCTACGGACCGAGACACGGTACAGCCACATAAGACACACAAGAGGGAGAAGAGTAGCAGCAGCAGCATATCCACTTGGAGTGCCAAGCTAAGTCTGAAGAGCAAGACCTCCGCGCATAACTCCAACCCTCCACAATCACCAACAAGAAGCAACAAGAGCAAGAACGACGACATCGGCGAGGAGACTGAATTTGACGAGCCCGCTATCATCCCCCCTCCAACCCCCTGCATCGCCCGTCCCGGAGAGCGCGGGGAGGAAAGTGTCCCGTCTGTTGTCCAGGAGCACGATGAACAACCTGTTCAAGCAGCACAGCCAGGACACAACCACTACATAATTTTGGACCCAGCGACAGCTCTGTTGGCTCTCAACTTGCTGTGTCCGACCGTATACCACCGCAGTGCACGCTGCCCATCTACACGGGAACCTTGTAATTACCTACAAACTCATCGCATCACCCGGATGCTTTAAGTTTGAAGTTCGAGAAGTTTGAAATTTTTCACCTGTTTGAACAAGAAGTCATCTCTGGATGCCATGATCATCTCGTATCGGGCACTCAGTTGATCGAAAAACACAGGGTACACTCGCCGCAGCATAACCGTCGAAGGTCTTTCATACAGAACGGATGGGATCTCTCTTTAGAAATTACCGCGTGATAATAGGCGCTGTTGCGCTCGTGATGCTGATTCTGCTGATCAGGACTTCCACGACTGCCTCTGGCGGCGCATCCAGGCCTGTTTCGCCCTCTATCAACAGGCCGGAAACTCCAACCGATGTCAATGTTGGTGGTGGTGGGATTGTGTCCGCTCTTCCCATTCAAGATAAGCCCGGGTTTGTGAGTGATTCGAAGACCGATAACGGGAGAAATCCAGACGTCGCTGCTGCTGTGAAGACGCAACTGAGCGACTGTAAGAAGGACCACCAGTACGTTGTGATGATTGATGCTGGGTCCACTGGGTCGCGTGTTCACGTGTACGAGTTCGATGTGTGCTCGCAACCCCCAGCTTTGATCAAGGAAACCTTCGAGATGTTGAAACCTGGGTTGTCGTCCTTCGATACGGACACACAAGGTGCCGCGAAATCTCTGGATCCTCTGTTGAAGATTGCGATGGACACGGTCCCAGCGAAGGCAAGGTCATGTACTCCCGTCGCTGTTAAGGCGACCGCTGGGCTAAGAATGCTTGGTGAGGCAAAGAGTGACGCGATCTTGCAGGCAGTGAGAAAATCGTTGGAGAACAACTACCCATTTGCCGTTGTCGAGGGTGATGGTGTGTCGATTATGAGTGGTGATCAGGAAGGTGTGTACGCCTGGATCACTACTAATTATCTGCTGGGGAACATTGGTAGTGGTTCGAAGTTGCCCACCTGTGCAGTGTTTGACTTGGGTGGTGGGTCTACGCAGATTGTCTTCGAACCGACTTTCCCCAGTAAGGAAAGGTTAATCGATGGGGAACACAAGTACGAGCTGGAATTCAACGGGGAGAACTACGACCTGTACCAGTTCTCGCATCTAGGGTACGGGTTGATGCAAGGCAGGAACAAGATCAACTCTGTTCTTGTGCAGAATGCTCTAGAACACGGGGCCATCCAGAAGAACGATTTGAAGAACGTCCACACTTTGTCCTCTCCCTGTCTGCCACCAAATGTCACTACACCAACTGAGCACGTCAAATTGACCGACGGGTCCATATACCAAGTTGTGTTCAAGGGGCCCAAGGTCCCCGCAGGTGCGCAATGCAGGTTCCTAGCGGACAAAATCTTGAACAAGGACACCAAGTGTCAACAGCCACCGTGCTCCTTTAACGGGGTTCACCAACCTTCTTTAGTGCGCGCGTTCAAGGAGTCGAACGACTTGTACATCTTCTCGTACTTCTACGACAGGACGAGATCGCTGGCGATGCCACTGACTTTCACGCTGAACGAGTTGTACGACCTGTCCAAGATGGTGTGCAACGGCGGGGAAGTGTGGGAGAGCGTGTTCAGCGGGTTTGATGGCCCACTGGAAGAGTTGAAAAACGACCCCTACTTCTGCCAGGACTTGACCTTCGAGTTCTCGCTGCTGCACACGGGCTACGACATCCCACTCAACAGGGAACTGAAGACCGCGCAGAAGATCGCGGACAACGAGCTCGGCTGGTGCCTGGGCGCCTCGCTGCCCCTACTGGAGGGCAAGAACTGGAAGTGCAAACTGAACAAAGTCAACTGATGCCTCCTCAGCCCACGAACGTTTCCAATCTTGTTTTCTTTCTACCTTTCTTTTTATAATCAGTTACCAAGAGCCAAGGAAGGCCTGTCCGACTGCCACATACTACCTCACCTCTTTTATAGCAACCAAGCATCGGAACACCCACCTACCAGCAGCAGCTTACGGAATCACTGCATCCACTACGTAATCGCTCGGCCGTGGACCGCGGAGTTCTGAAATTCCACATTTTTTTTTCCGGATTATCACACCTTCTTTTTTTTTCAACAAAACACGGTTTTAACGTTCTCGAGGCCCTGGTGCACTCTCCTATACGTGTTGATCAACTGTGCAAAGAGTTAGTGAGTTTGTTCCTCGCTTATTTACTGCACACAGTGTAGTTGGTAGGTGTTGTATCTTCCGTTGGGTTGATTTTCTTCGTTTTCTTTCATTTGCTGAGGATTGCAGTGCGTAGAACAGCCAGGATATGAAGTTAGGGTTTCTGCATGGTGAGGATACTGTGAGCAGCGAGTCGTCCCGTGGGCCGTTGATGGATAAGATCGGTGACTGTACGTCTGCAGATTCTAGTAAGAGTTTACTGCCAGACGATGGTGCGAAGAAACTTGGTGACCGGTTGAATGCTTTGCGGCTGGGCGATCATCCCATAGCAAAATCCGTTCCCTCGTTCTCTATAGATTGCGAGCTGGCAGCCGGGGATGACGGTGAGCAGTCGTTACAAAATCTGGCTGATCTCATGGAGGCCAAAAAGAACATTCGGAAGTTGTCGTCCAACGCCGGTAGCGAGCGGTCTCTCACGTCGACCAAGAGCCACGTGGAGATCGCAAACACGGCGTATGGGCTGAGGTTGCTGAGCAAGAACATATCCAACACGAAGGTCAGTTTGGAGGTCGAGAAGATGATCGTCATAGCCAAGAACACAGACATGTCGATGATATATCTGCTAAGAGAATTTGTTGAGTGGGTGCTCACTCACTTCCCCTACATGACGATATACGTGGAGGATATTTACGAACACTCGACGAAGTTCGCAGGGAAGGAAATTTGCGCGGACTCTGACTGCAAGACGTCCAAGATCAAGTACTGGAACGAAGAGTTTGTGAGGGAGCAGGACGTCTTTTTCGACCTATGTGTCACCATGGGCGGTGACGGTACTGTGCTGTTTGCTTCGACACTGTTCCAGAAGCACGTGCCCCCTGTGCTGCCCTTCTCCCTCGGGTCACTTGGGTTTCTGACCAATTTCGATTTTGGCCAGTTCAAGCAGGACTTGCCCGTCATCCTGAACAAGAAGATAAAAACGAACTTGCGGATGCGATTGGAGTGTAAAGTGTACCGAAAGCGTACCATTACAAGGTGTCTCGAAACGGGGAAAAAAAAGAGGGTCATGGAACTCGCCAGCGAGCACCACGTTTTGAACGAGGTGACCATCGATAGGGGACCAAGCCCTTACTTGTCAATGCTGGAGCTGTACGGCGACGATTCGTTGATGACTGTGGCCCAGGCGGATGGGTTGATCGTGGCGACCCCGACCGGGTCCACGGCATACTCGCTAAGTGCCGGCGGGTCGCTGATGTACCCAAGCGTGAATGCGATTGCCGTGACTCCAGTGTGTCCGCACACTCTGAGCTTCCGGCCAATTGTACTCCCAGATAGTATTAAACTGAAGGTGAAAGTCCCTGCCAACTCGAGAGGATCTGCATGGGTTGCATTCGACGGCAAAAGCCGCATCGAGCTGCAGCGTGGGGACTACGTGATAATGTGCTCCAGTCCGTACGTGTTCCCGACCGTGGAATCGTCCCCCACGGAGTTTATCGATGGGATCCACAGGACAATGAACTGGAACGTTCGAGACGAGCAGAAAACTTTTGAACACATTCTTTCGAGGAAGAACAGGGAAAGATTCGTTACGGAAATGGACGATGAATCAGATGACAGCAGCGTTGAGGAGATGATTGTGGAAAACGGTGTGCCGCTTTTGGACGGCAAAGTCAGCCACCTTGACCTCATTGGGGAGTCCTCGAGCAGCGAGGACCGCGACGATATGCAAATGAGCTCACATCCACGCGAGATTGCAGATATGCGAGCGGTGCGTGAGTAAAAATAAGTAATGTTCAAACACCAGTAGCAAACAACCTTTCCTATGTCCTCTATGTGTCTCTTCTGCTATTGTCTACTACAAAAGCGACCTATTTGGGTCACCTTTTCGTGGTCATTTGTTCCCTTTTAAGAAGTTGCATATTCGAGGCAATTCGCGTTTTTGCACCAAACAGCTGCATTTGGCACTGAAAACTTACATTATTTGCCTAAAAGGGAAAACATATTGATAATTCGCGATTTATGTCCCGAAAGGGAAGTGATATAGATGTAGCGACCCAGCCGTTCGGAGGGCGACCTGGCGATGGACTATTCCTTGACATATAAAGGGATGGGTTGTTTCTCTAAACCAAATGGACCTTTCTGTCGTTGTTTTGAATGGTTCCTAATAGGGGTAGTAAGCAACTATCAACCAACAAGCAATGAGACTATCGTCATTACTTACAATTACTGGTACTCTACTCACCACGGTGAGAGCAGAAATACACTTGTGTAACGCTACAATTGCTTGTCCTGAACAATTCCCATGTTGTTCCCAGGGAGGTCAGTGTGGTACGGGCCAGTACTGTATTGGTAACTGTGACCCACGTTACTCTTTCACTCCTGAGGCGTGTATGCCGGACCCAGTTTGCAAGAACACGTACACGAAGTTCAGCAACTACAGTTCCAAAATCCTAAACTCGTACACGTTTTTGGGTAACGCCAGTGCTGCTGACTGGACTTACGGTGGTTATATCATGGACTATCCTGAAGAGGACAGTCTCGTGTTGGCCATGCCCAAAAACTCTGCAGGTACTGTTTTATCGTCTACTAATGCTGTGTGGTATGGGAAAGTCAGTGCGAGGTTAAAGACTTCTCATCTTCCTGGTGTCATTACTGCGTTTATTCTGTACTCTGGTGTGCAAGATGAAATCGATTTTGAGTGGGTTGGTTCGAATTTGACAACGACACAGACGAATTACTACTGGCAGGGTGTTCTGAACTACAACAACAGTGGGAACATCACGACGACCGATACATTTGAGAATTTCCACGACTACGAGATCGACTGGCAAGAAGACCACATTACATGGTCCGTTGACGGGGTTGTCGGTAGAACTCTGTACAAGAATGAAACATACAACGAGACTACACAGCAGTACAGATACCCTCAGACGCCATCGAAAGTGGACATTTCCATCTGGCCCGGTGGTAACTCTACCAACGCCCCAGGGACCATAGCCTGGGCTGGTGGTGAGATCAATTGGGATGCGCCTGACATCACTGAAAACGGTTACTACTACACTATTTTGAAGGAGATCAATGTGACCTGTTACGGTCCACCAAGCGGCGTCACGAAGAACGGTTCCGAATCGTACATCTACAAGAACCCAAAGGGTTTCATGCAGGACGACGTGGCGATCACTGACAAGAGGGTGTACCTGGGGTCCGACCGGGGCACTGGTATGGATCCAGATGCTGGCGTGACGAAAAGCAGCAGCAGCAGCAAGAGCAGTTCCCACTCTAAAACGTCTACTACGAGCAGGAACAGCACCACGGCGACATCTACGAGCAAGAACAGCACCACGGCGACATCTACGAGCAAGAACAGCACCACGGCGACATCTACGAGCAGGAATGCCACTGTAAGTTCCACGATTTCCCATTCCTCCAGAAACAACACTGTGACTTTGAGCAAGCACTCTAGTACGAGCACTGTTTCCAGCAGCACTGTTTCCAGCAGCACTGTTTTCAAGAGCACTTCAAAGCATGTTTCATCAACATTGTCTACCCATGTGGTCTCTAGTTCGAAGTCTTCTATTGAAAGCACTGAGGGCAGGCAGCAGATCCAGACAAGCACCAAGAACGCCGGTGAACAGTTAGCGACGTACGGCACGACGCTCCAAATGCTGCTACTGGTGGCTGCCTACATTATATAATAGGTAGTTGAAGTGAGGTGTGCAAAGAGACATTAAGCATTTGGCCAGAGAGTGGGAGAAACCTCGACTCCCCGATCGGCCCACTAATTAGCTGAATATGTGTAATACATATAAATCAAGAAGACAGTCATGGGCATAAAAACTGGTAGAATTTAAGGAGCTGTAGGCCCGGTTCACGAGTTGCCCGCGGCGTCCTTCATGTATGCGATCAGGTCGTCCCTATCCTTTTGTTTCTTCAGCCCGCCAAAGGCCATCTTCGTGCCCGGGATGTACTTCTTCGGGTTCGCCAAGTACTCAGACATGTTTTCCGTGTCCCACTTGACCGCCTTCTTAATGTTTGCATCGGTGTACGAGTACCCGGGGGCCTGTCCCGAGGTTCTCCCGAAGACCCCGTGCAAGTTGGGCCCCACTTTGTGCGGACCGCCTTCCTCGACGGTGTGGCACTGTAGACACCGTGTCTTAAACAGTGTCGCACCTTTCTTCGCACTGGGCTCGCCGCCCTTCTCACCTTTCTTACCCTTCGCCATTTGTTGTCAGCACTTCTTACCACAGCTAGTCACAGCGGTTCAAACAGTTCACTGGCTTATATACGTACGTACGTGGACACCCCTCTCCTGCATCCCCTGACCCCCAGGCGCTGCTCCTCGACCCCCGCGACTCCTTGAAGCCCCCCCAGGTCGCAGTGCTGGTCATCGCTGCTTCGAGCCAAAAAAGTGTCACAAATTCGTCCCTCGAGATCTCGAAGGCAAGAGCGTCTCGACGACTCGGACGGGCGAGACCAATGACGTTTGACGCACTGCTGCTGGATATCGAGGGCACTGTGTGTCCAATTGCGTTTGTAAAGGATGTTTTGTTCCCTTACTTCGTCGCCCAGGTGCCGCTGCTGGTCGAGAAAGCAAGTGACGAGTTGCTGAGCGGGTTCAAAGACGAGCACGGTGCGGAGGTGCACCGCGAGCAGCTCGAGGCGCACATCCTGGACTTGGTGCGTCAGGACTTGAAGGACCCCGCGTTGAAACGGTTGCAGGGCCACGTTTGGCGCTCCGGGTACGAGGACGGGTCGATTAAAGCACCAGTGTACGCTGACGCGGTGGATCTGTTGCAGAGACATAAGGGGAGCGTGTACATATACTCTAGTGGGAGTGTTGAGGCTCAGAAACTGTTGTTTGCGCACGTTAAGGGCGTTCCGGGGGACTTGACGCCGTTTATTGCCGGTTACTTCGACATCACTACTTCTGGACGCAAGACGGACAGCGAGTCGTATCGTTCTATATCCCAGCAGATTGGCAAAGCTGCAGAGCGCGTACTGTTCCTCAGCGACAACATCCTTGAGTTGGACGCCGCTGGGGAGGCCGGGATGCAATGCGGTCTTGCCCTACGTGAGGGCAACGCGCCTCTAGCACACAGTAATAGCGACGAGTACACCGAGTACCGCACGTTCAGCGAGTTGTAGAGGGGCAGTAGTTTATATGATACATATATAAGATGCAGTAGTGTGCTGGGCAAAGCACTGAGACGTTCCACTAGTTGTCCGCGTACTCTGAGAATAGCATGTTTGCCGTGATTTCCTCGTTCTTCTCGCAGGCGAAATAAACTTGGATGACGAGCGTTCTTTCGAACCCTAGTTCGCAGAGTCTCTCCACTGCTTGTTCGTCGTGTTCCGAGAGTTGTACTATCTGTGCGGACTCTGACGAGGGCCCACCTGCACCTGGGGCCTCACCACTTTGAGCTGCCTCAGACTCGGCGGTGAACTCGTCCATGTGTGTAAGGTTTTCACCAACGACCTCAAGGAGCATCGACACAAACACTTCCGGGTTGGCCATGATCTGTTCTCTCAATTGAGGGTACCTGTTGGATAAGTTCTCCAAGAGTGGCGCAAGGGCCTCTGGGTTCCCCGAAACGACCTCTCTGAGCGCCATGAGATCCTCTACAGTGAGACCAATGGATCCAGGTGGGGCTGCCGAGGCGGTGCCTGGGGTACCTGGTGTCCCCTCTGCACCGGCGGATTGACCGTTATTCCCCAGTGCTTGTGCGAACAAGTCATCCTCGTGCGGTTGTTCTGGGGGTTCGCTGTGTTCAGGTGACGCTGAGGATTGTGCCTGTTCTGGGGTTTGTTCAGCGGGTTGTTCAGCGGGCTGTGCTGCTGGGATGCCCGTTATCAGGTACTCGACTGCTCTATCTGGGTTATTGAACGCTGCTCTGAGCGCTCTCTCGACTTGAGCTCTTTCGTAACCCATCTCCATTATTCTTTCGACCGTTTCGTTACGTTGTTGGCCTGTGACGAAATCTGGTGTCGAGTTATCAGCAACAACGGAGCCGGCACCCGCGGGTGCAGGTTCAGTTGTAGTGGCGGCGGGAGTTTCAGTTGTTGCAACGGGTTCCGTTTCGGGCTCCTTTACCGGTTCCTTTGCCGGCACCGATTTCTTCTTTGAAACCATCATAATAACGTGATCGTTCTCCTTGAGCCCCGTCTCAGCAAACGGTTTAGCGTCCTGGAGCACTTTCCCCGAAAAGATCAGTTTAATCTGTTCTGCATCGCAGTCTCTTGCCGCTGCAAGTTTCTCCTTGACGTCTTTGACCGATTCGTGTTCCAGATCGACGTCTAGCGTCTCCTTGTTCTTCTTGAAGTCCTTGAACACCACCTGCACCATTGTAGCTTAAGCTGGGGCTGTGGTGGAGCAAGAAACAGAGAGAGAGTACCTCTGAGTGTGTGGGATCCTGTTCATGCCTTGGTGTTAATTCAGATCTGCAACGGGTGGCGTGTCACCCCCGACGAGATCACGAAATACGGCATATCATTTTCAACGAACATCACTACCCACGGAATCACTATTTACGGCACATCCTGGTTGAGATGTGGATTCAGAACATGATCATCCCATACTGTCTGGACGATATCTGCTTGTAGCTCTACACAACACTTTATGGAAGTAAGTAACGGCTTGAGCAGCCGGTTGGGACTGTTGAGTTACCCAATAGGCACATCCCGTCACTAGCACATCAGACTCACCCAGAGGGATTCCTAGAATTTAACATGAAGACAGGTCTTATTACCCGGATTCCTTGCTTTCTCGGCACCGCAGCGGCAAAGCACAGCACATCACTGGCTTCTAGACCTAGTGCGGAATTGTGCGGAATTGCACGTGATCACTGCGGAATTGCACGTGACAGGATAGTGCTAAGTACGTGCTGGAAATGCTATAACAACATGGTCGCCCCGACCCGACCAATCATAACACGATTCACATTATCAACCTCTACAGTTGCACCTCGGCAGAAAACCTGCTTTTCTCAACTAATTAACATATAAAAAGATCATGTATAACCGTCCATTAGAATCTCTCCTACCTCGCTCTTTTTTTTCGTAGCTTTTTTCTGTATGTTTGGGAACTTCCTTTGGGAATGGACTCATGACCCGTTACCCTATCTAATACAGTACTGTGAGCTATTATAAACCCGACATGTGAGTATACGAACTCGAGACATGCGGATGGCCCGTTATCCGGAACGTATGTAAGCCGCAACGTATCTGCACCGACATCTCTCAAGACCGTCTCTAAATCCAGGGCCCCAGCTCACGAACAAGTCTTAGACAAGCAAGTACAACTGATATAACTAAATACTTTACGTATACGGCGTAAATACACAATACCAGAGTCCTTACACACTTTACTCAATCACAACCTGCTTTAGCTCTTACAGCAAGTATCCCTACTGTAATTATGTTGGGATAATAGTGCTATGCTCTGGCTCTACTGTGCAAGAAAGCAATGCGTTCCGGGTAACATAAAACTGTCTCCAGTTGCGAGAATCACGTGATCAAAAAACTTTTTTCTTCGTGCGGAATTCAATTCCTCTACGTCTTCTAAAATGGTTCTACCAGAATTGGCCCGATAGCTGCAGGTTTAGACGACTGAAAGAGCGTTGCCCAGCGTAGAGACCTGCTGAATAACAATGTGGTGCTACCATGACTTCAAGGTCTTTTGTGTTTCTCGTATATGCCTACTGTGCTACCGCCTTATCATACATTTCTAACAATGGACCAAATATCTTATAGAATGTTGCTGTCTACGAACATTATGCTATTATAGCGTATTGCCTGTAAATATACAATTTATCTTAAACTGCCTTCAACGCGTGAATTTACCACTTTCCCATCACGTGATACAAGGTTTTTTGGGAGGGCTTTCAGGAGTGCTGGGCCGTGCAGAAAGCGGCTGCTCGTCGGGGAACGGCGTTCCCACGTGACCGCCTTTTACCGGTCATCACCCGCCACGGCACACCGATAAAACACCCCGCAGCCCGCAGAAACACCCGCAGCACCCACACACCGCCGTTTTATCGGCCCGGCCGCGCCCCGCGCCCCGCTCTGCGCCGCCCCAGAACCCGCCGCAGCGCGCCGCGAAAGGCGAAAATTTTTCATTTTTCGTCGACGAAGAATTTGCGATGTCTCCCTAAACGCGGGCGCGCCATATAAAAAGGAGCCCTTGGGAACGTTATCTGGGGTGCTCCATGGCTGTGTTCAAGGAGGAAGGTAAGTACACCACACACTCACTCTCCCACACACACAATGGCTGAAGAAGAACACAATTTCGAAGTTGCCGACGCCGGCTCCTCCGCCACCTACCCAATGCAATGTTCCGCCCTTAGAAAGAACGGGTTCGTCGTCATCAAGGGCAGACCTTGTAAGATCGTCGACATGTCCACCTCCAAGACCGGGAAGCACGGCCACGCCAAGGTCCACATGGTCGCCATCGACATCTTCACCGGCAAGAAGCTCGAGGACCTGTCCCCTTCCACCCACAACATGGAGGTCCCAGTCGTCAAGAGAATCGAGTACCAGCTGCTAGACATCGACGACGGGTTCCTGTCCCTGATGACCATGGACGGTGAGACCAAGGACGACGTCAGACACCCAGAGGGCGAGTTGGGCGACTCCATGCAGTCCCAGTTCGACGAGGGCAAGGACCTCAACGTCACCGTCATCTCCGCCATGGGCGAAGAGGCTGCGATCTCCTTCAAAGAGGCACCAAAGTCTGATTAATCGAAGCGGTGCCCCCCCCCCCTCCCCCACATATAGCATACATTCAGGCCTCATCGCCTCCAAAACCCCCCGCTCTACTGCCCCTTACGTATCTCACACCGTTACATAATATGTGTTATTTAATCCGATCATTTCTGATATTAACGTTTCCTATTCGGGGCAAAGTGGCCCAGATCCCGGAAAAACGTGTCGATATAGTGAATGCTGGAAAATTTTGCACGCTTGGTACTCGCCAGCAACCAGCACAGACGCCAGCACTCCAGCGCCATGGACCAGTCGACGTACGAGCTGGACGCAGTCGGGCCAGACGCCCTGTTTAACGACAGGGTGCGCCGGTTCCAGGAGTTTTTGGACACGTTTGCCACGTACAAGGACGCAGTGACGCGTGTTTGGCAACAGCAGCAAGAACAGCAGCACTACGATGAGAAGAAGCCGTTGGAGAGTGGCGCGCCGCCCGCGCGCAGGATCACCGTTTCCTTGGACGATCTCCGCGAGTTCGACAGGTCCTTCTGGACAGGCGTGCTCACGCAACCTGCGTATTTCATCCCGCCAGCGGAGAGAGCACTCTCCGATACGGCAGCGGTGCTTGCGCTGTCCGCCGCGGACGGCGGTGCTGGTGCCCGTGCCGCTTGGCGACTCTCCTTCAGTGGGGCATTGGGGGCACACGCCCTCTCGCCACGTACACTGGACTCGACTTTCCTCAACAAGTTGGTCGCCGTGGAGGGGATTGTCACGCGAACGTCGCTAGTGAGGCCAAAACTGATCAGGTCAGTGCATTTCGCTCAGAAGACCGGCAGGTTCCACTACAGGGACTACACGGACGCTACAACAACACTCACCACTAGTATCCCGACCCCGGCAATCTACCCAACCGAGGACCCAGAGGGCAACAAACTCACCACCGAGTACGGGTACTCCACCTACGTCGACCATCAGCGGATCACCGTGCAGGAGATGCCCGAATCCGCCCCCGCGGGGCAACTCCCCCGTTCAGTGGACATCATTCTCGATGACGATCTCGTCGATAGGACGAAACCAGGGGACCGTGTTGTCATTGTGGGTGTGTTCAAGTCCATGGGGGCAGGTGGGCTTAACAAACAGGACAGCGGAGCGGCACAGCAGGGCGGGTTCCGTACATTAGTCCTGGGGAACGCAGTGTACCCGCTCCATGCACGGTCCACTGGTGTCTCCGCTCACGAGACACTCTCCGACTTCGATATCCGCAAGATCAATAAGTTGTCCCAGCGCCGCGACGTGTTCGAGATCCTCGCCCAGTCCCTTGCACCTTCCATCTACGGACACGAGCACATCAAGAGAGCGATTTTGCTCATGTTGCTGGGCGGGGTAGAGAAGAATCTGGATAACGGGTCGCATCTCAGAGGGGATATCAATATCCTCATGGTAGGTGACCCCTCGACGGCGAAATCACAATTGCTTCGGTTCGTGCTTAACACTGCGTCACTAGCGATCGCCACCACGGGGAGAGGGTCCTCAGGTGTCGGTCTTACAGCGGCAGTCACCACGGACAGGGAAACCGGTGAGAGAAGACTAGAGGCTGGTGCGATGGTCCTCGCAGATAGGGGAGTTGTCTGCATTGACGAATTCGACAAGATGACCGACGTAGATAGGGTCGCCATCCACGAAGTCATGGAACAACAGACAGTCACGATCGCAAAGGCTGGGATCCACACCACTTTGAACGCAAGGTGTAGTGTCATCGCCGCGGCAAACCCGGTCTATGGCCAATACGACGTCAACAGGGACCCACATCAGAATATCGCTCTACCAGATTCGTTGCTGTCCCGTTTCGATCTCTTGTTCGTCGTCACGGACGACATCAACGAGATCAGGGACAGGTCCATCAGTGAACACGTCCTCAGAACGCACAGGTACTTACCGCCAGGGTACCTCGAAGGTGAACCCATCAGGGAGAGTATCAACCTCAGTCTTGCTGTCGGCGTCCCAGACGCGGACGCAGCAGAGGACGCCACGGGACGAGGCAATGAGGGCCAACAGGAGGAGGACGACAGTGTCTTTGAGAAGTTCAACCCGCTGTTGCAAGCAGGTGCCAAATTGGCAAGGAACCGCGGGGACTACAACGGGACAGAGATCCCGCAATTGGTAGCGATCCCGTTCCTCAGGAAGTACATACAGTACGCGAAGGAGCGGATCACGCCGCAGTTGACGCAGGATGCAGTGAACATCATCGTTAAGCAGTATGCGGAACTCAGAAACGACGAGAACACGAAGAAATCACCCATCACGCCAAGGACTCTAGAGACGTTGATCAGACTCGCCACTGCGCACGCAAAAGTGAGATTGTCAAGGACGGTCGAAAGGAGAGACGCGCATGCTGCAGCAGGACTGTTGCGGTTTGCTCTTCTGGGGGAGGACATTGGAGACGATTTGGCAGATAACGAGTTCGACTCACCTAGAAGGTCCCCCAAGAAATCACCTAAAAAGAAACCAAGAGTGTCCACCACGTCATCACCATCGAAGGCATCGTCTCTCTCGTCCACGCCAATGGGCGTCACCTCGACACCAAGAGGTACACTCAGGAGGCTGAGACTGGATGATGAGGACTATGAGGACGCAGGAGAGGGTGCTGGTGACAACAACGACGCACAGGAGGCAGAGGTAATGTCACCACTGGCACATGAGGAGGAGCTCGAGTTGCAGAGAAGGTTAGAAATGGGTCTGAGAGTGTCCCCAAGACGCCAAGAACAGTTGTCGTCGCCCAGTAAAAAATCCGCAGGGCCCCTCACGGAACGTGACACTCCAAGTTTGCCCAACTTACCAGCGGGCGATCAACAACAATCGCAATCACAAATACAGTTACAGTTACAGTTACAGCAAGAGGAGGAATCTGCACAATCCTTCGCCAACGTCGAAAGAAGCAGCATTTCAACGAGCAGATTATCATTGATATCCGGTATCATCGCCAAACTGATGCAAACAGAGTTGTTCGAAGAGGAATGCTACCCAGTGAGCGCCCTCCTTGATAGAATCAACGAGCAGGTACCAGAAGAAGACCAGTTTACAGCTCCGGAATACCTCGCTGGACTAGAAATTATGTCTGACAGAAACAACCTCATGATAAGTGAGGATAAAGTCTGGAGGGTGTAAATGTTCAAGGCTAATATATATGTGTGTTTTATGTGTGTGTTTTCTTTAACCCACTCGTCTTATTAAAAGCTACTTGTACATGAAAGCGTCGACAGCTCTTGGAGGGTACAGCTTATCGGTTAACAGTCCCCGGCTATCACCGCTCCGTTATAGTGTAGAACCTTCTCGCAATAACTCTTTTTTCGCAATGTAACGTTGTACGATAAGGCTGAAAAATATTGCTGGGATGGCGTCGACTTTTGATTAGCCACTCTGGCGTTCATTACTGCTGGTTGTCCATTGATGGGTGGTTCAGTTCGTTCCATTGGTGTTATACAAGGTTAGTACTCGATAGGAATTGTGTGGAAGACATACTACTTTGTTTAAAAAATAAAGTATTCCCCCCCACGGTTTCGCCATGAGCTCGAACTCTTTTGTATCGAGTCCGCTGGTGAGAGACTCGAAGTTGCTGATTCCGAAGCCGATAAGCTCGAGGCCTTACACTCTCCCATTCTTCCCGATATATGCCACTTTCGCTCACATATACCTGAAACAGTATGACCGGTACATCAAGGGTCCCGAGTGGACGTTTGTTTACCTTGGTACCATTGTCACCTTGAATCTGTTGGTTTTGCTCATGCCCGCCTGGAACGTCAAGATTAAGACCAAATTCAACTACTCCGAGGTGAATCACCTCAACGAGGCGTCGCATGTGTTGATCTACACCACACCAAATAACGGTGCTGACGGTATTGTGGAAATTCAAAGAGTCATCGAGGATGGTGTATTGCAAACTTACTTCACTTTCCAAAAGAAGAGATTCTTGTGGGAGGAGAAGGATCAATTGTTTTCCAGTCCAAAGTTTACCATTGATGAGGACCCGAAGATCAAGGATTTCCAACAGTGTCACGGTAACACTGGCGATCTGGTCCATTTGAAGAGACTGTACGGTAAAAACTCGTTCGATATCCCAATCCCAAGCTTTTTGGAGCTGTTCAAAGAACATGCAGTGGCGCCACTTTTCGTGTTCCAACTGTTCTGTGTCGGTCTGTGGTTGATGGATGAATTTTGGTACTACTCCCTGTTCAACTTGTTCATGATTGTGTCGATGGAGGCCGCCTCCGTGTTCCAACGTGTCACCGCTTTGAAAGAGTTCAGAACTATGGGTATTAAACCATACGACATCAAAGTTTTCAGAAACGGCAAGTGGCTCACTTTGCAAACTGACGAACTTTTGCCAATGGACTTGGTCTCTGTGCCAAGAACCGCGGATGATAGCGCACTACCATGTGATTTGATTCTGGTCGACGGTAGCTGCATCGTCAACGAGGCCATGTTATCCGGTGAATCCACCCCATTGTTGAAGGAATCCATCAAATTGCGTCCCGCTGACGACGAATTGCAAATCGATGGTGTTGATAAGATCTCCGTTCTGCACGGTGGTACCAAGGCGTTGCAAGTGACACCTCCCGAGGGTAAGTCCAGCATCCCATTGCCTCCAGACAATGGTGCGCTAGCTGTGGTCACCAAAACTGGGTTCGAAACCTCTCAGGGTTCCCTCGTCCGTGTCATGATCTACTCTGCTGAACGTGTTTCCGTCGACAACAAGGAGGCCTTGATGTTCATTCTGTTCTTGCTGATGTTCGCTATTGTCGCATCGTGGTACGTTTGGATTGAAGGTACGAAGATGGGGAGAATTCAATCGAAGTTGATCCTGGACTGTATTTTGATCATTACCTCTGTTGTGCCTCCAGAATTGCCAATGGAATTGACCATGGCAGTAAACACCTCGTTGGCTGCTCTGTCCAAATTTTACGTCTACTGTACGGAACCGTTCAGAATTCCATTGGCTGGTAGAATCGATGTGTGTTGTTTTGACAAGACTGGTACTCTGACCGGTGAAGACTTGGTGTTCGAAGGTTTAGCAGGTTTGTCCGATGACAAATCTGACGTCCGTCACTTGTGTGCGGCTAACAACTCTCCAGAGAAGACCAGTCTGGTTATTGGTGCTGCTCATGCTTTGGTTAAACTAGATGATGGTGATATCGTGGGTGATCCAATGGAAAAGGCAACTTTGAAGGCGCTTGGCTGGAATGTCGAGTTCAAAGATACCACGACAAAAAAATTACTTGGTAAGGTTCAAATTCACCGTCGTTTCCAATTTTCTTCCGCTTTGAAAAGATCATCCTCGATTGCTTTGCATGACAAAAACTTTTTCGCAGCTGTCAAAGGTGCACCTGAAACAATCCGTGAAAGATTGGCTGTTGTCCCTGAAAATTACGATACTGTTTACAAATCGTTTACCCGTTCCGGTTCAAGAGTGTTGGCCCTTGCATCTAAGAGTCTTCCAAAACTGAAACATTCTGAGATTGAAGATATTAAGCGTGAGGAAATAGAACAAGGATTGGAGTTCAACGGGTTCCTTATTTTCCACTGTCCTTTGAAGGATGATGCTATTGAAACCATCAAAATGCTAAACGAGTCTGCTCATCGTTCTATTATGATTACAGGTGACAACCCGTTGACTGCTGTGCACGTTGCCAAGGAGGTCGGGATCGTTGATGGTGAAACGTTAATTCTTGATAGAGTCAGCGAATCCGATGACAAACTTCTTTTCCGCAACGTCGAAGAAACCATCAGCATGCCTCTGGATCCATCTAAAGATACATTCGACGGCGCAGAACTGTTTGGCAAATACGATATTGCTGTTACTGGGCATGCCTTGACCATCCTAAAGGACCACAAACAATTGAACGACCTGATTCGCCATACCTGGATTTATGCACGTGTGTCTCCGTCGCAGAAGGAATTTATTTTGAATACTTTGAAGGATATGGGCTATCAAACTTTGATGTGCGGTGACGGTACTAACGATGTTGGTGCTTTGAAACAGGCACATGTTGGTGTTGCTCTATTGAATGGTACTGAGGAAAGTTTGAAGAAAGTTGCTGATCAACGTAGAATGGATAACATGAAGGAAATTTACGAAAAGCAATGTGGCTTCTTTAAGAGATGGAATAAGCCACAACCACCTGTCCCTGAACCTATCGCGCATCTATACCCTCCTGGACCATTCAATCCCCACTACTTGAAAGCACTTGAAAGTAAAGGTAATGTGATTACTGACGATATTAGAAAGGCAGTTGCTGAAGCTATGTCAAAACCTATTGAGACACCTAGTGCGACTGAGAAGACTCCCGAAAAGCCATCTGGAGCTGACCTTGCCGATATGTTGATGAGTAGCGGGGTCGATCAAGGTGGCGACGACACACCAAGTTTGAAACTTGGTGACGCTTCTTGCGCCGCGCCATTTACCTCCAAGCTGGCTAAAGTTTCTGCTGTTACCAATATAATTCGTCAAGGTCGTTGTGCTTTGATCAACACGATTCAAATGTACAAAATCCTGGCGTTGAACTGTTTGATCAGTGCCTACTCGTTATCGATCATCTACATGGCCGGTGTGAAGTTCGGTGACGGTCAGGCTACCGTTTCTGGTTTGTTGTTGTCCGTTTGTTTCTTGAGTATTTCTCGTGGTAAACCACTTGAAAAATTGGCCAAGCAGAGACCACAAAAGGGTATTTTCAATGTCTACATCATGGGGTCAATCTTGTCCCAGTTTGTTGTCCACATCGCCGTCATGATTTACATCACAAACGAGATTTACTTGTTGGAACCAAGAGAACCTCAAGTCGACTTGGAAAAGAAGTTCACCCCATCGCTGCTCAACACGGGTATTTTCATTCTTCAGTTGGTCCAACAAGTCTCTACTTTCGCGGTGAACTACCAAGGTGAACCGTTTAGAGAAAATATCATGAACAACAAGGGGATGTATTACGGTTTGATTGGTGTCACCACTTTAGCAGTGGTCAGTGCCACTGAATTCTTCCCCGAGCTGAACGAGGCAATGAAGTTCGTGCCCATGGACGATCTTTTCAAGTTCAAGTTGACGTCTTGTTTAATCTTCGACTTTGCCGGTAGTTGGGCCTCCGAACAATTCTTCAAGTACTTCTTCATGGACGATAAGCCAAGCGACATCAGTGAACACAAACTGAAAATCCAGCTGTAAGATATTGGCATGTGCATTTATAAGCAGTTCCTTTTTATAACGTTTAAACAAAAATTTTGTCTTATTTAACTGGTCTTCGCGAAGTCTTCTAAGCGGTACTGCAATATCACCAAGGGATGCTAGTTGTCCATCGAGACACCATCAAAGGTCGGATACCTTGCCGGTTGAGGTCTAGTAACCCGCTCGCCTGAACCTACCCTAATTGGTCATAGAAATTACGCTCGCCATCTCCTTCCGTTTTCCGTCACTGAAGTGAAATCGCTCGATGGACGTGAGAACTGTAAAGGGAAGAGTATAAAAGGTGACGCTAAATCTGAACATCGGGACGTTGGGACTTGCTGATTCCTGGGGAATACAGAACTCAATTGCCCCAAAATAGAAGTGCAAGGATGCCGTTTCAAGAAGATTTTGCCGTTGAGCAGTTTATGGACCGTTACGAGACTGGGATCAGTTACAATCTTGGTGAAACCTGCTGCCACTCACTGACACTAGCTGAAATATCTCAACTTTCCAATGACAAGCCATTTCAATTAGACCCAGATATGAGACTTACCTATGGTGCTATAAAGGGCTCCAAAGATTTGAGGACACTCATCGCGGGGCTTTATGGGGTTCAGTTTAGCGCGGACAACGTCCTGGTCACAAATGGTGCTATTGGCGCGAATTTCCTGCTATATTATACGCTGGTTGGGAAGGGTGATCATGTTATCTGTGTACATCCCACGTACAGTCAGCTTTACAGTGTACCAAAGATGTTTGGCGCTGAGGTCACCCTCTTGGAGCTGTCCGAGAAGGATTCATTTCTTCCCAACTTGGATACCTTAAAGAAGGCAATCAAATCCAACACAAAATTGATTATTATTAACAATCCTAATAACCCACTTGGATGTGTCATATCTGATGAGTTGTTGACCAGCATCTGTGAAC
The DNA here is from genome assembly GCF_000348985.1 of Huiozyma naganishii CBS 8797. NCBI lineage: Eukaryota > Fungi > Ascomycota > Saccharomycetes > Saccharomycetales > Saccharomycetaceae > Huiozyma > Huiozyma naganishii. The sequence continues at coordinate 97,361 of NC_035928.1, forward strand.
TGTGTAAGGAAAAAAATGTATACTTGCATTGCGATGAAGTTTACAGGCCAATATTTCATTCTTTGCCCTCTGGAGTAACCACCCCACGGAGTGCAGCACAGATATACGACAATGCAGTTGTTTCAGGGTCTATGTCCAAGGCGTTCTCTCTCGCTGGTATACGTTTGGGATGGATAGTGAGTAAGAATGCCAAGCTTCTACGTGATGCAGCTTCCAGGAGGGACTACAATACGATATCTGTGAGTATGGTTGATGACGCAGTAGCACAGTATGCTCTGAAGAACTGCGATGCTATTGTAAAACGCAACTATGAGTTGTGTTTGGAGAATTTGAAGATTCTTGATAAGTTCATGGATGGAAACGCGGATATTTTCCAGTACGTTTGTAAACCTCAAGCGGGCACCGTTTGTCTTATCAAAGTTTCGCAGATCGAGGACACGTTGTCATTTGCCAAGTTTCTCGCAGAAGAATACAGTGTGTTGACCGTACCCGGTGAGACCTTCGACTTTCCTGGCACTCTCAGAATAGGGTACGCTAATGATACGAAGGACTTACAGGAGGGACTACCGCTGCTAAAGAGTGCATATACCAATTGGCTCGCTCGTGAAACCGTTGACGGGAATTGAACAAGCATAAATATTAATACATAATTAAGTGTAACGGTTCAAATACAGTTATATAAGAACTTTGTCCTCAATTATTCCAGTTTATGGTGGAAAAAAGTCTGATCATTTATAATGCTGTAGAAGTTTGCCTTTTCCAATGGTGTCGTGTCGTATAGGTCTCTGCATTCTATAATCTTCAACTCCGCGCTCTTCATTCCCTTTACACTACCCATTTTGCCCTTAACATCCCCACTGGAGAGCGCTTTCGTGACATGGAGGACTCTTTGAATGACATTTATTACGTCGTTGATTTGATCCTCAAAACTAGGCAGAGACGACTCGTTCTGTAACATCTTGAAAACTCGATCTACTATCAACGCTGAAAAAAGGTCACCGACACCGGTAAAATACGAATCTATCAGTGGTATATGGAATATCCTTGCCTGCTCGTTACGCATCGATGCGACACAATATATGTAGCCATCATCGTTAAATATTTTTGGAGTACAGGACGTTACTATGATGATCGGTATACTCTCATGAAGGAAGGACAACGCAGATTGTAAGTCCGACAACGAGTTAATCTTTTTTCCGCACAATATCTCCAGTTCAAACTGATTTGGGGTTATGATGTCAACCCCGCTATCCGAAGACAATGCAAGTTCTCTGTACTTCGGTATCACATCCTCATTGACGTACAATTCTCCCTCGTCACCCATAACCGGATCCATCAGCCACAGAGTGTTCGGATTGTCTCTCTTAAATTTAGAGTAGTGTCTCCCCATGCACTCGACAGACTCGGCATTGGGAAGGTAGCCGGACAAAAGTGCATCGTAGTCCTTTGAGAACTCCTGGAACAAACCGGACAACAGTTGATTCAATTGATCTTGAGTCGTAATCGTCCCAAAAACTTTGTCCATACCATATCCAGTGTGGTTAGAAAACTGAACTGTGTTACAACAGTCGACATCCCACCCGAGACACTGCAGCGGGAATGTAGCTGCTTTGTTGCCGACGTACCCATGCACAACGTGAGACTGGGTAGCAAGTAATCTGGGCATTACTTTTGTTTAGTGGTCTATATGGAAGAAAGAATGCAGTGATGACAGAATGCAGTCGTAGCAGAATGCTAAAAGGGTCGGCACCTTTTTATAGAGGTAATGCAGCGTATTTTGGGTGTGGGTTAGTCATAGCACCCATTCTTCTTTAGAGACTGTCGTGCTTAATTTTTTCTTGGACTGTCGGAATTTGAATCTTCCTGAATTTTTAACGTTGTGATAAGCGACGGAAACTTTTGGCGCAAGATCCGATAACATCATAAAGTGCGGTGAGAATGGGTCGTGGGAAGTAAAATTCTTATAGGAATAGCTGTAGAAACCGTTGTTGTTGGCACCTAAAAAATATTATGCGGTGAAGCACGCTAGAGAAAAGCAGGATCGGTTTTGTGGGCGAGTAACTGAATGTACAACCACATCTGATATTGGCAAGCATTGGACCCACTAGTAACTTCATTGCGTGTTCATAGTTCCAATTTTTAACTTGTGGATCTGCTTTGCCCCAAGTGTACTTGACAGGTATGCGTTTTTTCAAATAGCGTGTGTGCGCTGTGGACTAAGACATCGTTTCTTTTATGGTAGCAGCTAAAGGTTCTTGTTTTTGCACCATCAGCCAAGGGGTACTATCCTTCTTATTTCTTTCAAGGAACGCCGTCAGGGGGGTGTATTTGATGCCTCGTGCGTGTCGTATGCCAATTCCAAAAGATGAATTTTTCTTTCATTCCCAACATCTATCTTAACCGGAAAATGGATTACTCCAATGTTCCTTTCTTACTACTTCAAATATCTTTACAGACATTTGGCTGTAATGGATGTCCAGCTTAAAACTCACCTTTTTTGTGGTGTGGTGCGATATGTCTAAACAGCTCACTGACCGTTAGTAGCACTTTATAATTGAAGCACGGTCTTGGTACCAAAGGCACATATTATTCCCAACTGATTATATACTTTTCCGTTTATATGTCTACATGTGAAGATCCTTTTTAACCGGCCGAGGGTCTTCCAGATCGTTTCACGAAACATAATTTTTATAGCTCTTATAAATATCTGTTAATAGTTATTTTCGTAAAATTTGAGGGCGTGTGGTCTAGTGGTATGATTCTCGCTTTGGGCGATTCTTAGGTACACCTGAGAAAAATCACTTAAACATGTGAGAGGTCCTGGGTTCAATTCCCAGTATGCCCCAAATTATTTTTTTGTTGTCAATTACTGTGAACGGCAATTGTAGGTCACCAACGCAACTGCGTCGTTCATACCTCTTCAGTCTACACCATCAGCCTATATACAACCACACACCGGAAAATCCCAGAACTATCAGCCTCATAATACACGCATATAGCCATCGCGCCTTACGTATAGTACAGCGTTATTTTTTTTAACACTATAATCTTTTGGCTTTCTTCCATCGTTAAAGACCAACTGTTGTATGTCTACATTATGATACCGACGCGAAATGGCCGAGTAGTCTCTAAACTATAGTCAGCGTGGTGGTTGTACAGCCTTTTTCGAACATGGAAATAGCAATGGGTGATTGCTTCTATAAACTGCTGTCCATACAAATAGTGATAGTGTTTATTCTAACACATTCCCCAATGGCAGTTGCGCAAATGAGGTGGCTTGGAACAAATGATTAAGCTGTTTACTCTTTTCTTCCTTGCAGAAACCTGCATTGAAAAATCTTATTTTGGTCTCGGTAATCGATAATTTTAGGGTAAACGTTTTGATAGTTCCAAGCTGCTTAGCGACAGCCGACATCTCTATCTTTTGCAAATGTATTATTTAATATATTACGCCGATCTTGGGGTGTTTACTGGAGTTTGCCGTGTTGCGTCATTGTATGCAGTCTCGATGATATGGCCATCAAAGTTTCCTTGAGAGGGGCTTGAATCATATAACTCATCGGTCTACCCCCGAAATTAAGTTTGGGTAATGCGCAGCTTAATTTTGACAAAATAGGAAAGGAGGGAAACGCTTGGATTGATTGAAAGGTGTATCCAGGTTCAAAGGAGATACTCAAAATTCATTTTTTTACTGTCTGTACCCCCCATTATCGCGGCTACGACTCAAATATAGGCGAGCACATACCGAAGTAAAAGAACAATATAGCCTGGTCCATGTCAATTGCTATATGTATGCTGGAGCCTACCAATGGCGTTCTTTAGGGCGTTTCCCAAACGCCCGCATGCATAATAAATGTGCCTTCAATTTGAATTATTCAACTATTTTTGAAAAATAAAATGTCACAAAATAACATCTGTTAACCAAAACCTTTCCAGACACGCCAAAATAATCAGGTATACCGATTGGTTTTTGGCCAGAAATAAATTAAGCGATTTAAAATGGCTAAAAACATAATAATGTGTTTTGATGGGACGAAGGAAAACTTTGGGCCGCAGCCGTTTAGTAATGTTTTGAAACTGTACCAAATGCTAGATGCAAGCAAACAATTGTGTTATTATCAACCAGGGATTGGCACTTCTGCAACATTTGATTCCGTGGAAAACTGGACAAGAAAATTGAGCTGGTCATGCACACGGAATGTTTTGGATTGTATGTTTGCCTTTTGCTTAGAGAAACATATCATTTCGGCGTATTTATTTTTGATGAAGCATTACAAAGATGGAGATTCAATTTACATGTTTGGATTCTCACGCGGAGCGTTTATTGCCAGAGTGTTGACAGGGATACTGGAAAGAGTGGGTTTATTGAATGTGGGTCTAGAAGAAATGGTCACCATGGCCTGGAAAATCTACGAGCAGTGGGAATTTGCAGAACAACCCATTCAACCAAATTACAGGAATACGTTGGTGCAAGAATTCGGCAGGATTTTTTGTCGTAGGTATCAAATTAAAATACATTTTCAGGGACTCTTTGATTCGGTGAATTCCGTCGGTTTATTTAGGGATCGGCTGTTTCCCTGCACCCAGCGGAGCAACATCGTGGGTCACATCAGGCACGCTTTAGCTTTGGATGAGAGAAGAGGAAAGTTTAAGCAAGTTTGCTTTGCACCGAATCCTTACAGACCAAACATTTGCACGTTAGATTACCACAGATATGAGATTAATAGAAGTGACCCTGCATTGAGATCGTTGGTTAACAACAGTCGTCGTAGTGAAAATCCACTGATAGGCTACACTATCCACAGAGGACAATGGGTCGGGAGCAACGGTGCGGTTTCTCCGATCAGTACTATCAGTGAAGGTTCAGATGGTCAGGAGTTACTATCACAAATCAACAAGTTCCTATCCCATTCTGGCGGGAAGTCAGTGAGAGATACAGAGTGTTCCCATCTTACCATTGAGGGGACCTTTGAGTTCCCCAAACTTACGTCTCCGGCAAGTGAATCAAAGGTACCAAGTCTTGGTAGTAGCCATTCGACGGTGACCCCTGATCTGGTTGAAAAATGGTTTCCAGGTGATCACTCAGACGTTGGAGGAGGTTGGTTAGATGATGGTGAAACTAATGCGAGTTTATCTGATTTGCCGCTACGTTGGATTTTATCCGAAGCGATAAAATATGGAGTACATTTCAGACCAGGTGCAATCCATGAGTTTGCTGAAAGGTATCCGTCCGTTAACAGTTTGTTTGCACCCCTGCATGACTACTTAGGTTACTGTACTTCAGACCACGGTACGATTCAGGTTTTGGATGATGATTCTGAAGATGTTAGAATCTCAAAGACCAACTTAAAAAGTAAACTCGAGCGGTACGTTAGGGTCGCAAGTCAATTAAACTTCAGCGTTCACGATTATTCCAAGAGCAAGTATACAGTACCGACTGGTCACATTACATGGTGGGAGACTTTTTTCTGGTGGTGTTTGGAAATGATACCACTCGGATTGAGAATCGAGAATTCGGAGGGGAAATGGAGAAACGTGTACGTCCCCAATTTTGGTAGGTCTCGGTGCATCCCCGAGTATGCGGAGGTCCATTGGTCTATTATTTGGAGGATAAAATTTGTTAATGAATATAGACCAAAGAATTTACCAGAGTATGTGAGGAGGGTTATTAAGCGGCAAAACAATATTGACCTATGTGAGATGAGGACCAAGGGGATATTTGTTAGGGAGCACGATATGCAATTGACAGAGAGGGGGGACACTGAAGACATAACAAACGAGTTCAGGGACGAGCTGAATTGTCAAGTTACTGAATGGGTAAACGACAACTGGCTGAACGTTCCTGACGATTTGGAGATCTTGCTAAGCAAGGATCCGACGTTATAATGCCGTACCGATTTTGAGTAAGTATTGTTTGTTTTTAGGTCATGGATCGGGTCTGTCGTGGAATAGTAAATATAATATAATATATATAGATTATAAGAATAAATAATGGATTTCTCTTTTAGGTCTGATCGTTCAATTCTCAGCAAGGTGCGGGGAACTATCAACCAACAATGACTTTATCACCATCGAATTCATACTGTGGGATTTCCAAGTTCAATGGCGCTGGGCCCTTTCTAATTCTACCGGAGATATCGTAGTGAGAACCATGGCAGGGGCAGAACCAGCCACCGAAGTCACCGGACTCGCCAATGGGGACACATCCGAGATGAGTACATATCCCAAGCATAATCAACCACTCTGGTTTCTGTACTCTGTCCGCATCCGTCTGCGGGTCCTTCAACACGGACATCTCAACTGCGTTGGCCTCTTGAATCTCGTGCGGTGTTCTGTGTCTAATGAAGACCGGTTTACCTTGCCATTTGACAACGACGTTCTTACCCTCGGGGATCGCGTTCAACTCCACCTCAACCTTAGCCATCGCGAGAACATCCGCAGACGCGCTCATCGAAGAAATGAACGTCTCCACCGTGGATTTCGCACCAGCAGACGACAAAAGACCCAGCGAACCAACCATAAAATATGTGTACACTCTGGATCTATCGGAGGCGCCATCTTTCCTCAAAACATCGTCGAAGTTTGGCGTGCGGTACGTAGACTTGTTCGCAAGACTCGTCGTCGACAACCGGGCAGTCCTCCCAACAGTCCTCAACGACGTGGCCCGTGAAGATTTTATTATCTGTGATAGCATGGTCAACTGGTTCCTCGAACAAACACGTAGCTAGCCTCCAGCTCACCCGACACCAGACCAGACTCGGTCCGTCCTCCTCTGCCCTTCTCCCCCCAGGATCCTTTATTTTATATACAACGGTCACTGTTAACACCGAAAGAGACGATATTCACGTGACAGTTTCCGGATTCGGCAAAAATGCGATTTTGGTCCGTTCTGATTGGTCCGTCAGCGGTCGCTGGGTTCAACAGTGCAGTGGACAGTCTCTGGTGGCACTGGAGGGTCCCCGTGTACTCCCTGGAGGTGATGTGCTAGTATGTCTACCGGGAGGGTCAACTCTGCATGTCAAACGGGGGATTCAGTACGTTTTTTTGCCGTTTAGGATGGGGAGATGTCCAATTAAGGCCCTGGTGAGCTGCACACACGTACAGGAACACAAGCAGCATGTGCCCCGTCTGTAGATGTGAACGAGACCTTGCAGTAGTGGTCCGGTACAGAACCGGGTCTGGCAGATGAGGTAAGCAGCGACATCCGGAAAAACAAACGACTTTTTGTTTACATTTCGGAAAAACTGCAGATCTCGATGAGAAGGCACGCACTCATCTTATTGCAAGTATGTTCACGTTACTGATGGTAACAGCACAATCTCCCATCAGTTTGATGCTTCTCCAGATTGCACCCCATGTCTGATTCTACCTTTGAAGTCGAATTGCAATGTATGGTAAACGGTTGCGAGCCCGGAAATTCATCGCCAGACGGTGTAGTCTATTTGGACGGCATTGCCGTCTGTGAGGGGCCCACACTTGACGGGCTGCTGCTCGCTGGGTGCCAAACTGACGGGAACGCGTTTCTTGAAAAAATAGACCATTTTCTCCTCACGGGAGATTGCACTTTGAACTCGCTTGGAAGGATGGAACACAGGGGAGTGACAAGTTTTTGGACCTCCGGAGCGGGCACGGTGCGGTACGTTCACGAGTCAACTACTTACGAGTATAATGTGCACACACGTAATACCACTATGGTTAGCACAGAGTCTCCGGTTGATGCGAGATTGCCCCCCTGGATTGCCCAAGACACTTACAAACCAAAGTACTATAAGTACCATGAGAGTGGTAAAGTGTTGTTCGAAATACGGAGAGATCGCACCACGCAAGTGTTGGAGAAGAAGCCTAAAGATTGCACCGTTTACACTTTTGACTCCCATGTGAAGAAGTTCAAAGTGTACCCCTACCACAATGACCAGTGGACCCACTACGTGGTAGTCTTAACTAGGGGGACAGTAGAGGCGTCCTTTTTCAGTCCAGAACAAGGACTGTTTCCAATTGGATGTCTTCACACTGTATACCCAGCGATCTACGATATTCAATTTATGATTCAAGAGGGCAAAAATGATGACCTTCAAGTGTTACTATTCACCATTGATGGGAGGGTCTTGGTATACGATAAAGACCTTACCACACGGCACCTCGTTATCAGTTCACGAAAGGGAAAACTTTTATTCAAGGTCACAAACGACACAAAGAGTGTCTGCATACTCTACAATCGCGATGAACTGATTATCGTGCGGTCTACAAACTCAAAACATGATTCTTTTGCCGATATGAAAACATATTACAAAAGGGTAAGACTTCAAGTACGCCCGGTCTACGTTCGATACTGCGTTGATACTAAAGAGTTTTTTCTTTTAGATGAGCAGGGAACTTTGCATTCCATTACCATAAGGGAAGGTGTTTTGGATCCTTCCAAACCGGCAAGAAGTCGATTTGATTTATCTTTAGCTATCCCCATCAAACTGATTGCTGTTGACTGTAATCCACGTTTGATAGTAGCAGTAACGAGAACGAAACAAAGCTTTCCGGACTTAATATTGTTTGATTCAGTTGGAATGAAAAAGTTATTCAAAACGACAGTTTGCAAAGCAAGATCCACTAATATACTTTTGGAATCGATCCCTACAGACTACGGCTTGAGTAAATCTTCTGCGTGCCAATATTTTGTTTTTTACTTTATCAAGTTAGGCACACCTCAGCTAGCATTATTAAAATATAAAGGAGGGAAGATCCACATTCTCTCAATTGAAGAAACGTCGTGTTTGGCTTCTTCTATTCTAGTGAATTCCATAGACAAAAATAAAATTGTCGTGCATCTCGTTGGTAATATGGTAGAATCGTATAACTTTTCGGAAAGCGGATCGCAACACAACAAAACCCTAACCAAGATTTCACCCATAGCCGAGAAAACACACCAAAAAGATATGCCATTTATGACCGGTGCTTATATGGAGGATAAGGACATAGTCCTGATTAATGCTTTTAGTGGGTGCCAAACTGGTAGTTCCTCAGACAATCACGCCGCAGGTAATCACCCATTGAACCATTTCACACAAAAGAGGTTCTTACTTAATGGTATCATTACAAAAGCCGCTCATAAACATGTCAACGATTTGGAAACCGCAGTCCAGTACCCACATCAAGGAACATATCATGAACCGTGCAATGGATTGGACTTTGCTATGATAACGAGGGGGGGTAACCGGCAGCAATCTGCGTCTAAAAGAACATTCGTTTGCATGGCCACTTCGGAAAACTGTATAATAATTACGGTGAACGAAAAGGAAGCTGATTCTCCGTTGATGTCAACGTTTCAGCCGCATTTGAGGGTCGAAACTCCTGAAGCGATTGTAAATGTGGTTCCGCTTCCAAATGGGTTTGTGGGAAGCATGTTTAATGGCAATCAGGGTGCCAAAAGACCGCTCTTCCTTTTATTTGGAGAGTACGGCAGAATATTTTTGCTTGCAACGACGGTTCACGGAGAAAATAACCCCTCTAAATGCGGCAAAGATGGGTCTCTAGGAAGCTGTCTTGATACAGTCAGTTTGGGTGTATCATCATCTATTCATTTGAGGGCATCTCCAGCAGCCATATAAAGTCACAGAGATGCTACTTTATAGACATTTTTCAAACAGTTACTTAATATTCCTATTTATGTATGCATGTTTCTTGCTAAATCAATCCTCGCGCCATTTCCCGACCTTCTTATAATCACTGTATAGCGTTTTCAAATACTGTTTTCCAGCGCTATCGACAATACCGTTGATAAGACTTACTTCAGCTTGTGTGAACAGATCAAACATAGAGTGCACACCAGTCGTCAACTCCTTCCTAATAGACGCCTCAAAAGGTTGTCCCATGGAAAGATGAATATATTTCACAAGCAAGATTGGGACCTGCTTTCTTAACGATTCTCGGATTAAATTCATCCTCAAATTTAACTTTTGCTTGTCGTCGTTATTGCCAGTCTGATAACTGGAGTTGCTGCTTGGCTCGCAGTAGTTGGTAATCAGTCTTGATAAACTCGCTGCCGAAACGGTTGTCAATCCGTTCAGCTTACTTTTGTGAATGAACTCAAGTGCATAGCACAGATAAGAGTTAACCAAATGGTAACGATTGGATAACTTGATTCTGTGAATCAGAAGGATGTTCGATATTAGTTTTGTCGAATTGCTAAAAATTTCATCACTATGCTGGCAATTCTGGTTCAAAAAGGTGAAATTAATGCACGATGCAAGGGGAAATAACATTTCTGTCAAGTATTGGGTAAATAGCCATGGCTTAGATATTTGCAGCTGCTGAATGGTTTGCATCAGGGATATGACCTGTACTGGAAGGTTTTCGTAGTAGCTGATATTTGTATAGAATTCAGATATTGATTTCACAAATAAGTGGGAGCCAATGGTGTTCCCCTTCTCTAAATGATTTAATTGCAACTGGTATAGTTCCAGAATGGTTTCATGAAATACTGTGGATGTCTTGATAGAAAGAGACAAAATTGTAGCAGTAAATCCCTCGTTGAACGACCTTATATCTTTCTTCAGAGACTTTTCAATGACATTTGATACAGCCGGTAAAAGTTTTGATTTTGAGGCACCAGCAACCCGCGCCACCATATATTGGCTGTACAAGTATTCTAGTTTATCGTCGTAGCATATGCAGTAAAACTGGAAAAAACTTTCCAAAAGAGAGGGCTCAATCTGATCAAATGTATTTTTAATATCACATTCCAGCATAATTTTGGGAACCAAAGTATTAATCTTTGATAGTTCCTCTGTGTTATATGGATTTCCCCGGTTTATGAGACACAAACTCGTGAGTACCCATGAAACTTTCCTTTTATCACTTTTGACAAGAACTGGGATCAGATGCAAACATTTATCGATATAGGTTGACCTTAGATCTTCCGTCAGTTGGTGTGGCGAAAGTTTAATGATCGATTCTGAAATCTGAAAATATACCTTGTCATAACTAGAAGAAAGGATTCCTGCCTTTGCCGAAGTAAGAGCTTTTTCCACGAATTCAGCGCTTGACTTTTCTTTGAGTTGTGATAAATGATTCTTCCAAACTTTTTCGAGCACAGCCTTTGCTTCAAAGTTTTTCGAAACGAGCAAATACAAACTCTGAAAGTTGCTCTCAATGTCAGCTCTGAAAGTTGGGCTATGCAACAACTTTAAGAGCAATGTCATGTGTCCCTCATTCAAATGTTCCATACCCGATATCTTGTTAAGAAGTAGAACCCTAACGTTTTTATGGATACATTGGATTGGGATTTGGTTAAGATATGTGATCACCTCTGGTTTCGCATAGGAGTCTGATAATTCGTTGATTAAATTGAACATGATGTTATCTTCCTCGAAAAAATCATCATTTTGGAAGAAAACGGACAGAAGATCAATATTACCGTTTAATACTGCATGGATGACTGTTTTAAGCTCATCCTTTTCAAAAACGGTGTTCAAAAGAGAAGCCCAGTTAGTGAAAATGGTCTTCAAAAAGTTTTTCTCCTTGCCTTTTGATGATAGCTGTTTCAAGTGACTTATAAATTTCTCAATGACTGGTTTGAACTCAAATACCTTATACTCTCTCAACTTGAAAAAGTAGAAGAAAAGCTCGTTGGAGTTATCATTCCCGTTCAAAATGAAATCAAGTTTCTCCATAGATATATCCTCAATTTGTTCAGATGGAATAATGTCATCGTAAACGTCCATAAGAAGGTATTTGGTCTTCCATAGACGTGGAGTATTTTCATTATCCACTTTGAAAATCTTGGTCAAAATAGGTTTCAACTCTGGTAGTTTAGTGTAGGATAATTTGGGTAACCGGTATAAAAAAACGTTTAACGCTTTGATAGTTACATTTGTCACGTCTGTTGTGGTAGATATTGTCGTGGTTGTCTTTTCAAAAAGATCCTTAAGCTGGCTGATGGAGAGAGACACTAAATTGTTCGTTATCGCTGCCGCAAAAGTGGGATCCGCCAGAAATACGCACTGTCCTTGATTATTACTAGCACAGTACTCTTTCCATTTGCCGATGAATTGAAAGTATTCTCTTGCATTAACATGGCAGGTGACAATCTTTTCCCACAAGAATACAACTTTGCTATTGTGTTGATGTTCGTCTATCAATGACATTAGTTTGTCGCTGTATTTTATACCAATTTCGATGTCTAGTTCAAGGATTTCAATAAGCAGTATCCAAAACTCATCACTAGCGTATGTCTCCGTTGACGTTTTCGCTTCCGTTAGGGTTTTGTTGAACAAGTTTTCCAAGAACTCTTGAGACATTGTCTTTTTTGAGGAAGAAAGTTGGTTCAGCAGTTCAGAGGTTATGGTTGGTTGACAATCTAGAATTAGAGAAAAGATCGTTTCCAGTTGCTTAAAGTTAGACTTGGACAGGAGTGTCACACAAATATGAAAGAGCAATATCGACGTATCGTTTGTGAGCTTAGCCCTGTTGTTCTTGACGAATCTTTCTAAGACAGAGATATAGTCGATATTTTTACTGAAGATAAAAAGTGTCAGAAATTGGATTAGTTCCTCGGTTGTACTCTCCTCGCGGGTGGGATCTATTTTGGAGATATATTCCAAAGTGTCCAGCAGCAATTCATTTGAATAGACGTTAGACAGCTTGTGGTTGATTTCCGGTATGTTTTCGAGCTCCGTCAAGTTGATGATTTGCATGATGAGACCGGATCGAAGACTTTGGTCGAGGACCTTTGTGTCCTGCAGATTCGTGAGCATGTGGAGTGTGCCAGCCAAGATCTTGCAGGAGTTTTCGAATGAGATCTCTACAGTGGAAGTTGAATTTATCAAAGTCAATGTTTTCAGTAACTGTACGAGAAACTCGGCAGCATCTGTATGGTCCTCCGTGTATAGTTGCAACGTCCTAGCTATCAATGGAACAAAATTCAAGTTTTTAAGAAGTTTCTTAGCGATATCAGAGTCATCCAATGCAATATGCATCTTATTAAATATCTCCCACACCCTGTAGTCTCTTTTGAAATCGTCCCGTTTGGCATCGTTCCATCTGTCTTGAATCAATTGCAAGACGAATATTTCTTTCTGTGGGAAATAAACATCTAGTTCATCAAAATGAGCCACAATTTCGTACAATTTCGCGGTTGAGGTGTCCCTCGCCCGCAATAGTTTCGTTAGCGCCTCCGCAGTCCCCGGTAAGTCCATCACAGCCCTGCTGAGCTCTCAATTAAAGCGACCTGTACACGTTCAGCGTGGAACTCATCGCAAAAATTTTCCAATTGCGCTGAAAAATTTAGTACGACTTTTTTGCACAATTATAACTTTTTCTATCTTCGTCTTCTATTCACTGCCGGCAGAGGCTCTGTTGGATCGATTGCGGAGAGGATTGGCAAGACTGCTGGGTATATAACAGGCGTGGGACACTTTGAAGACCATTGGACGATTTTCTCTGTGTTTAAGGGAACTGAATCTTCGACTGCTGCAGCAAGATTAATAAACAAAAACACAACAAAGCGATCGGCTATGGGGATAGTACAGAACAATGACTTGTTGATGGATGTGGACGCAATGGACTTCGTTGACGATTCGTCGAGCGAGATATCAGACACCAGCAATACCCCAGTGGGAATTGCTGACCAGTCGTTTGACAGAGACCCTGTAACGGGAGAAATAAGTATGAAACTGACCTCTGTTTGTGAATTACCCCTGCGGAAGGGCGAGCTTGGTCACTTGAAGTTTAAGTTGGGACCTGTCGCTTCCAGTAATGTGGCATTTTTGACCATGGAGAACCAACATACAATCTACCCGGTGAGAATACCACGCTTGGATACAAGTGCCCGCTTTTCTGAATACATCAAGAAGCTGTTCGAGATTTACGAATCGCTTGGAGACGACAGAGCGTACTCGATCCCCACCATTGGGGTGATCAACACCGATTCTCAAAATGAGCATGTTGCTGCTGTCAACCTCGCGATGGACGCACTCGTTTCAGAACTGGAAATGTTTATCGACGCTCTCAAAGAAGACGATAGATACCTGACGCGGTTTTTGGAGCTCGAGGAAAGCTTGACAATTTTGAACTGCCTGCGATTGAATTACTTCATCATCGATTCCCCTGATTCGGAGAGCATACGAGATAACTTCACTACTTCGTTGCTGAAGTGGGTCAACCGGTCCGATGGCGAGCCCAACTCAGACTACATCGAGCAAGTGTTTCAATTGGCGTCCCCCGAAAAGCAAGTATTTGAAACGTCTTTCTTTTGGAAACTTCTAAATCAGCTGCTCCTGAGAGGACTTTTCCAACAGGCGGTGGGCTGCATTGAAAGATCTGAGCTCATACCGTACTTGGAAAAGACATGTGACGTATCCGCCTCTGCGGTGATAAACTTGGTTCAGCTGGTGAACCAGTATCCCTTAGAGAATGCGGACACTTTCAGAGAATGGAAGTCGCTAACGCTTGAGCTGTCGCAAAATTTTGCAAACAGCGAAACTGATATAGGTACAGAATTGCGGGGTTATTTGGAGGACACGTTGCTGCTAGTGAGTGGTAACGAGGATAAAATTGTCCGTTACTCGAGAACTTGGTATGAGTCCTTTTGTGGGTTTCTACTATACTATATCCCGTCTCTAGAGCTGGCTCCGGAATACCTAGAGATCTCGTTGAAGAATAACCCTCTAGACATAACAAACAGTTGGGAACGCAGCTGTGCTGATATAATAAAAGGTAGCGTGTACTCCATTCTGCCCGTCTTAGAGTCTCTGGATGCGTGCACTGCCTCCTTCACGGCGGCGTTGGTGGAGGCAAAGGGTCTGCTGGAAACCAATTTTGCAAATGAATTGGAACAGTCGGAGGATAACCTCTTTTCAAATGGTATGGCGAACTATATGTTGAGCAACTTTGCCTTGGAATTGTGTTCTATGGATGACAAATCGTTATGGCCTGTGGCAATCGGTATTATCAGTCTAGTTCCCTCTGTGAGCACGAGCGCCAAAAAAGCTGCTATATCGGAACTTTTGGAACATTACCCTTTCAAAACGAACGACGACATTGAGTGGCTACTGAGTGTTTGTGCACAATGGAAACTACCAGAGGTTGCCAAATCTGTCTACACAATGCTTGGTACGTCTATGATAAACGAGGGGAAGACAATCGAAGCGATGACAAATTTCAGCAAAGCTGGGAAGTTTGATTTAGTGAAGGACTTTTCTTGGACTCTGTTCGAGGCGTCCGCTTTACAGGGCTCCCCACTGGGTGACGAAATCCTAGACTCTATTGTCAGCACAGGTATGCTTGATAGCAACCACAACATGGTTATATCGGATGAAATATTGGACACATTGGTAACAGACGCGATGAGGCAGGCGCTTGCCCCCTACGCCGTGTTATTCAGATTCTACGATGCGCAACAGCAAGGGAATTCAGATTTGGCACTGGAGTTGTTGATGCTGCTGATCACGTTCCCATACCTACCGGACTGCTACTTCGTTCTATTGGTTTGCAAGTTTCTGTACCCTATTTTCCTCCTAAACGATTCCACCGTCATAGATGAGGCGACAGTACTGACGATCATGAACGCCATCGAGACGAAATGGAACTCTATAGATGAAAAATCACAAAACATTTATGATGAGGTGGTTTCGAAGGACGATAAAGATTTGAGGACGGTCCTACCGGACGATTTGGACGATTTGTTGAAGAGAGTCCGGCAGAAGCTGAGCTTCAAGCTATGTCAAGAGTTTATGTAGAGTCACATCTTATTGTTATAGCACGCATTATATGTAGTTAAAGAGGCGCATTCGTCACAAATGAAAAATTAGATAACAATGTGGTGGGTGCATTAACAAGCGGGTAGAGTTTAAAACACCAGTGTTCTTCACCACTTCTCTCTCTCTATATATAGACATATATATTTCCTCCCCTTTTTCATCCCACAAACTTCTAACAGACAACGTCCTGGGTAGCTCTCGAGTTCAACAGCAAAGCGACGATCAACCCGTACAAACCCAGCACTTCTGCGAAAATCAGGATAAGAATCATACCGACAAACAGTCTTGGTTGTTGGGAGGTACCTCTGACACCTGCATCACCGACAATACCAATGGCAAACCCTGCAGCGAGCCCACTCAGCCCAACCGAAAGCCCGGCACCAAGTTGGATAAACCCGGTGTACAGGGCCTGTTTTTGGCCCAAAGAGTAGCAAACCAGCACGGATACGACCAGCCCGTAGATGGCTATAATACCAGCCATAATCACAGGGACGATGTTCTTAAACAGCAAGTCTGGTCTTAAGACACAGGTGACACAGATACCGACACCGGACTTGGCAGTACCGTAAGCTGCACCGAGCGAGGTGAAAACGATGGCAGCAGCGCAACCCATAGCGCCGAAGAAGGGGGCATAGACGGGACACAATTCACTAGACATGGTGAGAATAATATTTTATTACTGGTGTGATTAACTTCACTACGCTTCCTTAAACGACAAAGAGACGCAATCGATAGGGTGTTAATTCAGAGTAAATCATGGGAAACCTCTTCGTAATCAGCAACTGAACTGTTTCTACTTCTATATATTTTTTTTTCTCTTTTAAAAAATGCAACAGCAGCGGTTTCTGGGTAATTAGTAGAGGCACGACGTGCGGGACCGGAGTCCATAAAGAGGGTCGTCCCGGGCTGCGATTGGGTTCCAAAGAGTGTATAGTGGGCAACGTGGGGCCTGTTTGACCTGCGTGCTTTTTTGCAGTACTCTTGCGAGCGAGTTTGGCTCTTTCCTGGTCTTTTTTATGCACTATATTGTAGGAAGACCCAAATGTCGACAAGTAAACTCTGGTGCTTTCCAAGAGGTTTATGCAGAGGAGAGTTGACGCCAATGAGTTGTTGAGGGGATAAAAAGAAGTGATGTATTGGATCGGTTGCATAGTTGAGTTGAAATGGAAAAAATAAATTAGCGCCGCTCGGTTTCGATCCGAGGACATCAGGGTTATGAGCCCTGCGCGCTTCCACTGCGCCACGGCGCTGCTAATCTGTAATTTCTGTGAAAAAGTACAATTGTATATAGATAACCCACTGATGAATCTAGTTACCCTATAATTTAGGCTTGGTCTCTTTATTAGAGAACACCAACATACATACGAGCACATACGTACATATTGGTTTATATACGAGCGAGTGGAACGTCGCCCGCTCGCTCGCTCGATGTCTACGTACCGTTAGCGCCGAGCAGGGTAATGATCTAATTCTTATTTAGGTCATGATGTAGGTGTTACTACATCACATTTTTTTGGTAAACATGGAACTCACACAGTTCCAATCACGAGACACAGCTCTCGGTCACGACATACAACTGTCTCTTCTACGAGACACAAACAATAAGCTCTCTTCCACAAGGCAACACATCGCAATATACAACAAACAATACAAAAGCGTCACACCCTGCTTTAGTCAGCAGACTTGATAGAAGTTTGAAACTGGAGACGTAAGTGAACCAGGAGTGTGGTGGGTTCTCCCAGCAGACGGTGCGTGCCCGACGCCGGAAGCTTCTCCCCGATATGAAGTATAAACGGGAAATACATAAATTGCGATGAGAATTTTTCCTCTTTTATAAGACGATAAGTAATGTAACATTGTACGAATACTTGACATTCCATTTCTGACAAGACTACACCCCACCTTAGTCAGCAGACTACGTATCTATAACGAACGGACAGACCCAAGCTAATGCGGTCTGATCCAGCTTCGCCAAATATTATATAAAGGCCACAGATTCCAACCATTAGAATCCTTGTCTCACTTCCTTTATATATCCTCCTTCTATATAATCTTTATATAGGGAGGACAGACAATTGATCACTGTTGAACTCTTATATACCTTAGAGTTTACTCAAAACAAAAATTATCATCAGCGCTATCTTACATTTTGAAAAACTACGTGACCTTCATATTTATACCTAGGTAATAGTGATAAATCTTTGTTTGACCGATTTTACGATGGCACTACTAGTTTGTATTGGCAGTACGACTCCTACTTCTTAGTAAATATCAAAGAACATTCTTTATATGCCAGTTTTTATTGTAAAATTGTGAACATTGTGAGATTTCGTGAAACAGTTTCAGAGAGATAAGGGTTGACGGTTGGAATTAGGAAGATTGTTTCTTTGTATTTGTATGCTTTGATAAACTTATTCAAATAATATATTAAAAATGTCCATTAAAGATTACCGTTATACAAAATACAACCAATAGTCCGCAGGTACATGCTCAAACAGTCACATATGTGCTCAAACAGTCACATATATGTACCTTACTTTGCTACCCCAGTGAGGGAGAATAGGAATTAGCTATAGTGAATTACTTTGATGCTGTGGTGAGTTTATTAAACAAGCTGTACGAGACCACTAATTGTCTGTTCTTTTTTCTACTATCATGTAGGCGGGCATTTATTTAATTTGTAGTCACATCTGTCAAATATGGAAGGGGAGAGCAGCTTAGAAATTGTATAGACCAAACTTCGTATTAGGAAAACTCTTTCATGGTCAATAAAATAAAGATTTAGAAGGTTATGGAACTTATGAAACAGAAATGGACGTGCATATTCGGAACAAGATAATTATATACTAAATACTTTAAAAGGTCATCCTAAAAAACCTTAAACCAAATGTTCATTATAGAGCCCTCTAACAACAACTAAAACCAGTAAAACGGTTTGTGTCAACATATGATACTTTTCAATAATACAAAGTACATAATTAAAATAGACAAACTGGGGTAATTGATCTTATTAATTTACAGCATGATAATAAGTTCCTTTTGAATAGAGTCTTTTTCGCCGTGGCTATTTATTGTAGTAGAGTATGTTAGATGTTTTAATTTATTGGATATATAAGTACACGGTTTGGTGAACTCTTCGGTCCTGTATCAAAGAGGTCAGTTCATTTGATGTAGCTAGGCTTTATATATGTGAGGAATTTGGCCATCTCACAATGTGTACTTCGATTTTGACATCTTATCATTGTAATTTTGTAGAGCCAGCAGTTCTATAATGACCGACGTCTTGATCTTGTGTAGCATTCAAAAAATTAGTAATGTTCTCTGCTTACGTTTAGTTTTCATGTTTTGGAAGCATGTTACATGGTGAAAATTCTATTAAAATAATAAATAAAAAAAGAATATAATATCCAAAGTCCGTTGTGATCGAGTACTGTGCGTAGGGACAGTCTGACATTATTCTATACTTCTGATGTAAGTTATAGAGGCTCTAACAATTGTACTGTAGTTCTTATATGCTCTTAGTTCTTAGTTCTGTACTGATCACTGGAACAAGGTTTTTATCAACTGGGCCTTTTAACGTCCAGCTCGTATTGAACACTAGGCATAAAATCGGTGTGCCACACTCTCCGTACTAGCTGGAGTTACTGATGTGAAGTGTACGGTGATCTGACTGTTAGACTCCTGGTCAGATATTGCACTTGTTGGATATTGGAATTCCGGCTTCGTACAATTTTACATTGCTTATCGTTATATAAAAGATGAAAAGAATTCATTGACAGTTTGTGTAACTCTCCTATATAATGCGTATACGGGGGAGAAGCTTCCGGCGCTCGGCAGTGACCGTCTGCTAGGAGACCCTGCCACACCTCAAACATGCGTAGTGTAGCATCATTCTAGCTTCCAGCAGTACTCAGTGTAAAAAAGGTTTCAGCTTCTAATGTATTAATTTACAATATTTTCCATAGTCTATATGAATAAGTGAATGACTACGTGCTTAATTTCTTCTATGTTATACATTAGTATACAAGACTAAGTGAGATTGGAATCATTTCTCTCTGTATAAAATTTTCCATCTCATTATCGTCTGGATGATGTATCTCCAGATTATAATTTAACACTTAGCCGTATTTAGATGACCAGATGATGTAGTTCTTTGCAGCTGAAGCATCTAGCTCGGGCGCAACATTCCCTTCACACTTAGCCAGGTTACCGGACTTTAACATGGGTCCTGGCTGTACACCCCAAACCATGAGTATATTTTGCGTTTTTGACACGTTAACACACCGTTCGCTTGCAATAGATAGACCTGCTCATTACCCTTGGAACATCCGTGGTGGGGCCAAGCTGTTATTATCAGCATATGGGTTGACAGAGGGTTTAAAGCCGCGAACGAATAGTGCCCCTGGAACATGCCTTGACATTGATCGGCATACGTAAATATGTCGAGCGCGCTACTACAGTCTTTCCCGTCCGAAACGGACATTATGTAGTTATCTCTATATTTCGCTCCAATGTTTTCAAAGTCAGGATCGTCTGCCGCAAGTACCTCAGGTTGAATTGCCAAGGGCATCGGCCTCAGCGGAAGCAGTGCAGTGTCTCCATAAACAATGTCTTGCACCTGGCCCACCGAGTGTGCCTTGACTTGACGTATCAGCAGTGTTAAAGAGGTTTAATCCTAACCCATTACCATAGATCGACACACAGTACACTAGTAACTGGGTAATTTGTGGGTTGGTAGCATTAAATTGTGTAGCGTCTAGATTAATGGTGCCGGAGTCATCGACATACACATAGGTGTCGTTGGGCAGACCTCTGTGTTCAAGACACCAAAGGACATTGAGCCCTGCATTGACAGTGGAGTTACCAGCGTTGAGCGGATAGTCGCTATTCTGGTAGCCCCGTACAGTTTTGACTGCGCCTATAGTTAGCAGTATTAGAAAAGTAATTAATCACCTAGGTTGGTACATGTTAAAGTTATTTTTCTTTTTTTATTATCAACTTGATCGGTTTCTTTAAACAGAACTATGTAACGAACTACTTCTACTTAGAATCAAAAGAGTATTTCTTAAGTGCAATATTTCCTCTTTTTCATTCTTCTCGTGTGAAACTACAGTCTGCAACTTATAACTTCACACAGAGTATTCTTAGTCATCGTGTCAGATAATGGTACCGTTTACTTCTACATTTAAAATACAGTTCTATTTTCCAGTATTCTGGTCTTCAGAAATTGTTTTGAAAGATGTCAAACCAATTGCCTAGCGGGTGAAATTCACTTGGCTAGAGTTCCCCTTCAATTACGGGGCTATACTATTTCAAGATGCCCTATTACCCATAGTACTATATTATAAATTTATTACAAAGGGGGGGGGGGTCCACATTTTATTTTGGCAAGTAAGTTAGATACTAGAAAACTTGTGTCCATTGACAGACAGAGTTTCCAAACTGAACCTGTTCATCAAAAAGTATCCAAATCAAAGAACAAGATAACCTCTCAAAGCATGTTTCCTCTTGTACCCATTACTTGGGGCTCTCTACCCTTCTATACTTTTACTTTAAATAAGCGTCTATTTAATTAAGTCTTTAAACCTCTCTACTTTGAAAATTCATAGGACACGATCAAAAAAAAAGTACCCTTAGTCGTACCAGAACATGTTACACCTATCTTGTATAGGTGCAATAAATTTGGCAGCTCGTTTTGTTTAACTACAAATTCACTCAGGTATTTTCTTTCGAGTCTTCCTTATCCTTTTTGTCATCAACCCAACTCAACTGTTGGATCAAATCTGGACTCTCCTGGTCAACTCTACTCATATCTGGTGACCACATAAAGTTATCAACACCAAAGTCCATTCTAGGGGTTTCTATCGGAAGATTATCGGTAGAATCTCTTCTGTCCAATGTTGAATTTGCAAAATCATCATCTCCCATAAAATCCCCATCTTTAATCTTGAGATGAAAATACTTTTTCTTTAGATGATATTTCCATCTTGTCACAACCATATCTAGAACGTCAACATTTCTCTGATTATCCAAATATTTGTCCACCTTGTTCATATTGTACAAATGCCGAACATATTGGTCAATACCAAGACACTCACGTGGATTATACGTTGTGTACAATGGGACGAGACACAACAGTCTGCTAAATTTAATCGCACCCTCATATGAATTTGTGTATCGTGTTTCTTGAACAAATCTTCTGTACTGCAACCGTCTGTGAAGAATTTTTGCTTTATTAATGGTATTCAATTTTAGGTTTAAACCTTTCAAATCTACTTTAACATCATAGGGGTCGTCCGGATTCACTGTCATATAATGTTTGACAAGGTTGCTAATCGTTAGTGAGCCCTCCCAAACTTTGAACGAAAAAGTTCCATCAAATGAATGCATCAATTTTGGCAATAACGAGAATTCTAATTCACCAGTGCCATCCGGATCGTATTTAACCCAGGCTTCGACGTATTTCTTAATTTCAGTCCTATTGACGGGAGAGTGAGACCCACCGCTTCGATACACGTAACTGAAATTTCCGATGACCAAAGAGATAAACATGTTCATGAAAATGTACATCGACAGAACATTCCATGACATCAGTAGTAGGTAGGCGTATATCCGGGAGCCACAGTCACTATAACCTGTCGTGGGATCGGTCGTACAAAACGGTTCAGCGACAGTCAAGTCATCCATAATATAGTTCCAACCTTCACCGAAACTACATCTGAATAGAACGATCAGACTTTTTACGATAGTTCTAAAGTTAAGGTTGTCCGTTGTATTAGAACCAAGTCTAGTTAAACCAAAAATTTGGTTCAAGGCCATCGCATACACCAAAAATAGAATGGCCCAGGTATATGTTAAGGACAGAATGGGGGGTAAACTGGCAGTGGCGGTTTGTAATAATTCAGTTAACATGTCGCTCTGGGGGATGACGTACAAAAACATGATAAGATGGAAAAAATCCTTTAGATTATGGAACCAAACGTGATTAGGGTGGACGTGGAAACCAGTAATGGTTAGGATAAAGGAGACAGTAAGAATAAGAAATCTTAGCGTGTTCCACAAATGGGAACTATAAAGGTAGATCCCTTCACCATACATCTGAAACAACTCTTGCAGTAGAAAGATACTCGTTGACACCATAAAAAAGACCTCAGAAAAAGTAACAAGTGCAGTCGAGTGAGAGTATGAAATACTCAACAAGACAACTATGTGCATGTAAAGGACAATTTGAAGGAATGTTGCATAGTAGAAGTTTTTCTTCTCAACGGCCAAGTGATAGAAAAATAATCTTGATTTTGATAATTCAAACAAATTAGGCTGCGCCAGTGGTTTTGTTTGTGAAAGCAGCTTCAAGGACTCTAACCAAGCTTTTTCTTCTGCAGTATAGTAGGCACTTCCCGTAGTTTTGGCATAGTTGCTAACGATGAATGAAACAAACAAATTCAAAATGAAAACCATGCTTAAGAAATTGAAAAAGATCATAAAAATTGCGTTCTTCGGGTCGCCTAGAGTTGAAGTTGCAGTCCCAACACCAGTACTGTTCATCAGATTAGTTAGTAGATCAACCCAACCTTCCAAGGATATAATTTCGAAAAGGGATCTTAACGAGCTAGGAAAAGAATCAAAATAAAGGTTTGGCTGAGAGTAGGTTCTAGGCATCATAACATCCCACTTGAAGACTTGGTTCGTGTATTCATCAAAACAATGCGCACGATCAAGTGACCCATCGTTACATGTTCCTAATCTACCTCTGAATAGTCCCAGCCCCCAGATTGTAAAGGGGAATAACAAGGTAAAGGAAATAACACCTGCCTCGGTTATTTTCTTCATTCCTTTAAATAAAACCATGGTAAAAGTTTGTCTAGCAGTATTGCTGATAGTTAAGCATCTCAAAGCTCTCAGCGCTGAAAGCCCCTTGAAGATTCTTGAAAGGTTACCGTCATTTTTTAAGTATGCTATCAGGTAAATCCACATGTACATCAAAACCGAAAAATCGACAAGATTCCACGGGTTCTTTGTGTAAGCATTAGGTGAATAGACCCATCCATCAGCGACAGTCTTAACAATAAATTCCAAGGAGAATAAAACGATGAACGCACAATCAATGTAAAGCGGCCAATCATGTTTTCTTATATGGTTTTTTTTCCTGTAGAGAGGTGTGACAAAGCAAGAAACGATGACCAAGAGGACAGTCACAATTGCATAAGTGAAAACAAAGAGATCTCTTTCAATCTTACTGAAATATCGTCTCTTGGTGTACATGTCCGTATCATCCTCAAAGAAACGGACACCATCCGTTCTTTTCCCGAAACTTGGGGGTACTAGTCTCTGGCAAAATCGTCTAAACCTGTGTCGGGGGGGAAAAATATAGTATGAGTAATTGAACGAGGGGTGGCTCTTTAAGTACTCTAACTTCTCGTCCTCAAACTCATTCAATTGAAGAATATACGTTTTTCCATCTATGCCATTCATTTCGGTGAATACAACTTCCGGTTTGCGATAAAACGGATTATTTTTAAAAAATCTCAACCGTTTCAACAATACAGGGAACTTGAAAACCTTATTTATCCAGTGAAGGACCACTTTCTGCTTGCTTTCCTTTTCCGAAGAATTTTCATTGATTTCCTTGGCTAAATCATCCATGTTATGTGCAATATTCATAATCGCCGTACCTCTGATTAAAAATTGCTTGAAGTCTCTGGAGTCTTCTACCTCTCCCCTCCCAAATATCTTTTTCCTAATACGTTGTATCAATGACGCATGGGTGTATTCTTGGATTTTCTGAGGGTAAACATACTTCAAATAATGCTTAATCTGCAAAGGACGTTTTTCACTCTCTTCTATCTCCATACTTCCCGATATTAACGCAATGAAAATGTTCAACATAACCGAATTGGAAAGAATAAACCAAATAATAAGCAAAACCGAACAGAAAAATGCTGACGATACGTTGGGAGAGTATTGCTGCAAGGTGTAAAGTATGCTTGTCCAATTTTCTGTAGAACCGATGATGAAAAGAGAAAGGAATGAATTTGGTAACGAATACATCGCAAACGCTTCATCAGACATCTCATTAGGATCTACTACACCTTCAAAAAAGAGCGAAAGGATAATAGCGACCAAAAATGTGAAAAAAAAGTAGAAGGAGGTAAGATTCCAAATCATCATACCATTTTTTAAAACTACTTGCCAAAGTTGTCTGGCTAGCGATATGGAAAGAACGACGCGATAGAATCTGAAAATCTGAAACAAAGACAACCAATAATACGAATGACCCAGCTTCCCTTTTACCGCCAAAGAACTGACAATGAGAGTAATAAAAGAGATGACCAGGTCAATAATGTAATTTGCTTTCAATAAAAACCTCCAAGGGTTTGGGATGTATAGCACCATTCTCAGTAGAGTTTCCAAGAAAAGTACAATAGATATCCCCCTGTCCGTCATGTAGAGCCTATAAATATCATGTTCGCTGCTTTGGTCACTTAAACAGGCACGCATTACCAGGTCAGTTATTATCAGGACAACAAAAATCCACTCAAAATTCTCGTACCAGAATATACCTTTCGATGCCCATACGGGAAAGTCCGTAGAAGATGCCTTGACTTTGAAATACTTCCAATATCCTCTAGCTAAGCGAACAACCCATGTTTCATCATCACGTCTCTCTAACTTCTTCTTCTTATATTTTTCGTGCGCCAAGTCATATGAGGAAACCAGAACTGCGATGAGTAAATTCATCATCCATATAGTCAACACAAAGATACAGAAGATAAAGAACAGACATGCTGCCATTTCATCTGAGTCCATCGTGTAATACATCAAGTCAGTAAAAGTGTTAGCACTCATAATCACGAACACCAATTCCATGGAGTTGACGATATTGTCGAAACTAACTCTTCCATTATATGGGTTAGAATTGGATATGCATTTGGAATATGGAGGACACAGAAATCCTTTGGAGACTGGTCCATTCGAACCGTCCTCAAATACGTAGTTCATTCGTTGCTTAGTTTCCGGTTCCAAGTGGCCTCCACAAAATTGCATGTTGTATTGGTACCGATCTGCAGGGTCGCTTGGATTGACCCAAACACAATGTCGTCTCAATGAACCTTGAAATATTTGCACTCCAAGAATGCCGAAGAATACCCAAAAATACACCATCATGGACCCAACATTAATCAGTTGTGGGATACCGTACTTTAGGGCTCTTAGAATAGATGATATACCGGTATCCGTGTTGACCAATCTTAATATTCGCAGGACAGCCAGAGGTTTGAAGATTCGTATCCCAACCCTCTTATCATAGTTTTTAATAGATACAAACATGCCTATCCAAAAGCAACTTGTGGATACCAGGTCAATTCTGTTCCATGATGAACGTGCAAACGCTCGGGGTATTTGAAACCTATCCTTTTTATCCCCAGGGGTTTTCTGATCAGCAACTCTATTCCTCATTGTTTCCTGCAAGTGTTTCCTTTCTACGGCAGTGTGTATTTTAAAGGGCAGGATGGAATCGATTAATGTTGCGCCATATTTTCTAGTGAGTGACTCGTAAAGTTTAACAATGCCGAATCTTTCAAGCAAAGATCTGTATTCCTTCCCGTATGCAGCAAACATATCTGAATCATCCCAAAACCCAAATGCAACTATTTTTGTCACATCGTTTATAGTGAAAAGTATGAAGAGAATGAAGTTGATATAATCGGACCAGTTGTTAAATCTGTACAAAAAATCAACATTTTTAGGGTTATAGGTCCTGTATGCCAAAAGTACCGTGAAGAATGTAAGTAAAAAAAGGTATAGTGTTTTGAACCAACTACGTTCGTGGAGTTCCGCTAGAACAAGCCTTATTCTGTTGTCTGGGGGGATTACCCCCAACGAATTACCGTAAAGTTTCAAGGGCTCCCTGGCTTTTTTAACTGGCTCATCAAAGTCAGGTAATGCGATTGACAAAGTGGATTCCATTACATCATCATTCTTTGTGTGTAAATCATCATCATCGAATACAGATTTCAAATTATTATTGATTGAGGACATACCTTCCCATTGCTCATTCCATTCTGAGTTTGTTTCCAGCACATTATTTTCCGGTTGGGCCTTGATTGGATTCCTGAAAAATGTGTCTTTATTCGATGCTATACCCGGTGTGGTGGGATACAGAAAGTACCTGTCCTCCTGTTCAGTAAAAAAGCGTCCAGTCTCCGTTTCTTGATCCTCCTCTTCATCGTCTTGTTTATTCAGAGATGGTAACCATTTAAGTCCCTTTTCATCGGTTACATTCCGGAACTCGTTTTGAATATCTTGGAACTCGTCCATATCGTCAGCTGCGATAAGAGATAAAACTTTTGCCGACCTTGGCGCTCTATCAGTGCTCCCGATGCTTACAGATCTTGATCTTGACCTGGATTTGGAATCTTTACTAGTGGAGGCACTTGGTTTTCTCAACGATCTACCCCTTTTCCGGTTAGGTGATGCCGTTGACAATCCAGAGGCGTCTCCAAATATATTTTGGCTCACTGCAGACTTCCCGGTCTTCAAGTTATCATCATCATTCGACCTGGAACTGTTAAAGGAAGTGGTTCTTAGTGATAATTTCGGCCTTCGTTTCGAGGCTTTACCTACTATATGCGTTTTAAAGAGCCTTGCCATGGGAGACTCAAGCTTATCAGACTTATTACTATCGTCCTCTAAATCAGTTTCGCCTTGTGGAGGAGATATATGCAAAGCTGGCGGAATCACAATTGGCGGGGGTCGCCTTTCCGTACTCTTCAATCTAATATTTTCTCGCGGACCTCCTGTTGCAGGAGGTGGTGGCGGGGGGCGCCTTCCAGGCTCGAACGGACCAGTCAAGATCCGTTGGTGGTTCTCCATCGCGAAACGAGCACGGATCTATAAAGAAATTTCACGACTAGATGCAGTTATCTTCTTGATAAACCACAAGAAAAGGGAAAGATAAGAGAGGGGTTGGTACTGGTACCTTGGACGTTTCCAGCTCTACTTGTTTAGCGAACCTTCGCGTATGTATCGGGATGATTTATTTTTGAACAAGAAAAAGACTGTAAAAAGTCATCGTCTGGAAAATATTGGAATAAGAGAGAGGCCCAAGTGAGTTTAATTATAGATTGATGTTGCTGAGGACTTGTTAAATCTGAGCGGCAGTTCCCAGCAATGGTCAGCTATGTATATTGGCCTGAACACCTGTACTCGAGGCCTGATGAGGACGGCGCAATTGCAATCGGGAT
The DNA here is from genome assembly GCF_000348985.1 of Huiozyma naganishii CBS 8797. Lineage (NCBI taxonomy): Eukaryota > Fungi > Ascomycota > Saccharomycetes > Saccharomycetales > Saccharomycetaceae > Huiozyma > Huiozyma naganishii. The sequence continues at coordinate 125,352 of NC_035928.1, forward strand.
CTCATTGGAGGGCTCGGATATAATGGTGCTTGACACTGTGCCTCGAAACGGGGCGCAGACTGCGCTGGAACATCCATATTGTGAAGCTGCAGTGAGTGAAGCTGGGGGCACAGAGTGGCAGTTTGGTGAAAAGGACGTTGCTATTACTCGATTTGATGCTCCACGACTCGACTTAATGCAGTTTTTTGCTCTAGAGCCCATATCGCTAACGTTGCCCGAAAAGCAAAACCATACATCCGATGTTGGAAACATGCGGAAGCTTTATGAATATAGTCGCTACTTCCACACGGACTCCAAATTGAGACAGTCAGTTAGCTTGATCAATCTGTATTACTCACACCTCTCTGCATTCCATACTAAATACCCACAGCTTACAACGGCTGAGCAACAATATCGCCCTTGGCGATCCATATTTGCGTGGTACAAACAAACAACGTTCAATAGATTAATATGTTGGACATTCCTACATATTATAGTCATGCTCTGTACTGTCGCATATTCAGTCTCTGCGGTACTGAATTGGCGGTACCTCCCCCTAGCGAACGTTTCCGCTACTGCAAGACAGATCGATTTGCGCTGCAGACAACTGTGCTATTTCCCAGTGCAATACCTAATGATTAATAAGAATAAGCTAGTGAGGAAAAAAATGAGGCGGTTCTCTAACCATGCCCAGCCAGCAAAGGGTGCAACAAGGGACTTTCCTTGCAAGTTTTATCCGGACTACATTCGATTTTACAATACCATATGGCTGATGATAAATGATTTATCGTTTGGTCTGATAATTGGATCAGTCATAAGTGATAAAAGTGGAGCTTTGTGTCCCCTGATCAATAGGGCAGTCACGTATTGTCTTAACGATTTGTTAAAGTCAGTGACCACAAGATTGGCAAACAACCCGTTTGGGATCAAGCTTAATGACGAACTGACGAGATTTTTAAGCGATCTGTTTTTATGGATCATTGAATTTGCCAATTTTTACGTCATTACCCCATTCACCAGTGAGCAGAGCTTGTCGAAACTTTTAAAAGTTGTCAGTAAAACAATGATACTCATTGGCGCCTCCTTTGGGTTTTCTTTGCTAGCGGATTTTTTCACGCTAATAAGCCTACACATTTACTGCTTTTACCACATCATCAACAAGCTGTATTCTTGGCAGTTGAATGCTATGATGAGTCTGTTTTACTTATTCCGTGGGAAGAAACGGAATAAGTTACGGCACAGAGTCGATTTCCATTCGTTCGATCTTGACCAGCTACTAATGGGGATGTTGATATTTGTGCCCCTCGTATACTTAACCCCGACAGTGTTGGCTTTCTATATTAGTTACACTGTGCTGAGGTTGTTCGCCATCTATTTTGAAATCGGCCTGAACTACGTAATTGCGCTGATAAACCATTTCCCTTTGTTTGCGCTTCTACTTCGGATAAAGGACCCTAAAAGATTACCTGGCGGGGTATCTCTCACCACTGCAGACCAGGGGAACTCTTTCAAACTAAAGAATAACCCATTGCAATTTGGAATGATGTTTAGCCTCTATACCGTTTTATTGGGCCAGATAGGTGAACAGTACTGCTCTCTCGGCACTTTGAAAAAAATTTTGGGCGGTCGACCCATCTCGCTAAATCGGAACAGGCTATATTGCGTACTGTACTCCTCGTTACCCGTGGAACCAATGATGATTCATTGCATTTATGAGGAGCTGCTTGAAACTCTCCCTAATGAGCACGCGAAGCACGAGGCCGAGACGTAAAATGATACCGATAATGTTAAGTATTTACATGCATGAATATAAGATACATATGGCACACAGGTTAGTGTACCAAAAGATCATTTCTTCCCCTTCTTCCCCTTGGATGCAGTATCCGTTTTCTTCATTTTCTTGGGGGCGCCCTTCCCACGACGTTTCAAACCTTCCACTTTCATCAACCGGTACTGTTCATCAGGGTCAATGAACTCTGTTCCAGGGAACAGCGACTTCAAGTTTCTGAACTTGATGAAGTCTGGGTTCCCGTAGTAATTGGCGACGGATGGTCCCTTCAGCCTCTGCGACAATATCTTCGATCCGGTCCTTACTCTCCCCGGGTTGAAATTTTGGTCAAATATCTTTGCAGACAGCTCGTAAAGCTTCGCGAGCCTCTGCCTGGGCACACTCATAATTGGTCACGGCTGGGGGTTCTCTCACGGATCTTCAAGTTTTGCAGTTATTGCTGCGGCTTAACTTGCACCATTTTCTTATTTGATATTTTTTTCCCTCTTCTGCACTTTTGAAGATAATGAGAGGGACATGGTACAGGGTTTTATGTCGCTGGTGCTCTCCTGTTACTTTTTGTAACGAACCGTCGTTATCACGGCGAGGTATACGAAGAAGCATGTAACGTTTTTTAGTTTAATGATTTCTTATTAATATTTTACTTAGATGATGATGATATTTATATATATATAAACCTGTGAGTGTTGATTTGAGTTGTTTACCATTCAGCAGCATCAGTGTTCTCTTCAGCCCATTCAGAAGCACCGGCTTGTTCTTCAGTGACTTCCTCCTTGGACTCTTCCTCAGCACCTTCGACAGCCTCTTCAGCAACCTGCTGTTCGACTTCTTCTGGGTTTCTGTAGAAGTATAAATCTGGCATGATGGACCATGGCTGAGTTCTGTCGACCAAAGTACCTCTTAGTCTTAGAACTTCTCTGGCCAACAAGTACCAGATCAAACCGATGGAGTGCTTACCTCTGTTGTTACATGGGATGGCAACGTCAACGTATTCGGATGGGGAGTCTAGATCGGTCAAAGCGATGACTGGAATGTTAACGTAGGAAGCTTCCTTGACGGCCTGGGCATCGGATCTTGGGTCGGTGACAATAACAATTCTTGGTTCCTTGAAAGAACGGGTGATGTAGTTAGTGAAGGAACCTGGAGTGAATCTACCGGCAATGGCGGTGGCACCAGTGTGGGCAGCGTACTTTAGGACGGCTCTTTGACCGTATGTTCTGGAGGAGATGGCAACGACATCGTCAGCGTTTGGAATGGCAGCGATAATTCTGGCGGCCAAGACAATCTTTTCCCAAGTCTTACCGACGTTGATGACGTGGACACCATCTGGTCTGGCGTTAAAAACGTATGGTTCTTGGTGGACCTGTAAGAAAAATTTATATTGATCAATCAATTAGACACGAAAAGAAAAGCATGTAAAAACGATTGCGAAAACAGTTGTTAGTAAAATGTCATTCCTGATTGCTGTGGGCATGTTCACAAAACCATCTCTCTCCCGGGAAAATTCACTTCTTCAGTTCCTGCACTGAGCATGAGGGAGAGACATTAACATGCACAAAAAATTTACTCGGATCTTTTAACATACCTGAACGTTTCTGGCACCCAAGTGGGCGTTGGCAGCCAACAACAATTGGGCGTCTTCTGGAGTCAAATCAAAAGTACTTGGAAGGGACATGTTGCGTTTTGTTTGATTACTCTATCTTCCAGATTGATAATCACAAAAAAAAATGGATCCACGCTAACGCAACACAACTACTGAATGCAATAAAACAGCTGTATACAACCCAAACTATCGTTAACCGTGCACTGAATAATCCCCCCAGTAACGAAAAGTGACAAACATCGCAAAACAGAATCGCCATCTCTGTTTGCGTCCCCTCCGGCATCACGGGAGGGGATCTGTATCTTTTTCTTTCCTTTCTGCCTAGCTTCCAAAGGGACATCTAAGTCTGGGACGTGCTCTTTTCCGCCTAACTCTTGAATATTTGAGCCTACAGGCTCCCCCAGGACCTCTTTTCCAGTGCCGACAGCTGAAAAATCATTGCCCAAAACGGGATTTTTGTGGTTCAAAAAAGCGAAAAAAAAGGTGTAGGTAAAAAATAAAAAATGGTGTACCGATGTAATATGAGGTGCACGGGTGTAAAATATTGTCTTTTTCTTTGTGTTAACCAAGCCTGTTTGAACGATCAAGTCTTTACGGTGGTAGTCATGGTGGCTTATACGCTGCGGTTTTTAACGAGAGAGATAAGGCGCTGAGCGCAGCTTCACAAGCAGCAGTTTACATGGCGGCAAATGTGATACTTCCGGGTTTCTTGCTAGGTTGGTGGTCGAAAGAGCCTCCTTTGAATTGTAGTATATAACTAAGGTACACACTCGTAACTTGGCCGGTGGTTGTTCCTGGGTACCTTCCCATCTTGCTTTTGTGTGTATCCAGTAGAACCGTAAATATCCAACAAGATGAGTAGAATGATGTTTTACCGGTACGAGCCCAACCTTGGTGCAGCAATTGCGTTTGTCGTACTTTTCGCATGTATCACGAGTTCATTAACCGTGCTAACCGTTAGGGAAGCCAAGCGTGGTGGGAAAAGGCTCCAACAATGGTACGATAACGATGAGGTTGCTCACCAGGGGTAAGGCACTACACCAAACGGCAATTGTTTCTCGTACACATTCCTTTGCTCTTTGGAGGGTGGGTCGAAATGGGCGGTTATTTGGGTAGAAGCGTGTCTGCGTCAAAGGATGGGGATTTGGGATCCTTCATCGCGCAAGGGGTTATGTTGCTGATCTCCCCTACGATGTTTGGTGTCACGATCTATATGTTATACGGTAGATTGGCACATTTGTTGTTTGCTGAAAGGTTTCTTTTCTTCCCTGCTCGGTGGCGTACACTCATCTTTCTAATGAGCGATGCGACGAGTAGAATCCTACAAGGTGTTGGTGCCGGTCTCATGTCTCAGGCCAGTTCTCTCAATGTCGGGTCCGATCTTGTCATTGTTGGGCTTTTCGTGCAAATTGCCTTCTTCGGGTTATTGATGATCAACCAGTGCTTCTTGCTCTCCAAGTTGCGCAAGGGTGACAATAGGTTCCCAGTCCGGAACAGAAGATGGGAAGTGCTCCTGTTAGTTCTTTTCACGTGCAGCTTCCTTATTCAATTGAGATTCATCGTCAGAGTCGCCGGATTTCTACAAGGTGTCTCTGGTGTCATTGAGAGTCACGAATGGTTTCTGTACGTTTTCGATTCTACACCCATGTTTCTGTTGGCCGCTTGCTTCCTATTAGTAAGGAACCAATATAGCATTTTCAAAGTGCAAGAGGATTCCATCGCAACACAGCTTGAATTTCATTCAGATAACCCGCAATCCGAACAGTTCGATGATGAAAAGATTGCGGTCTAAACACCTATTTTAAGCTGCTATAAATAGGATACAAAGCAACACTTTGGAAACCTGCTCCGTCCACCAACGAGTGTTCTCTCATTATTTTGACAACACAAATAATACATACAAACATAATAAAAATAAACATTTGAATATTAATAGTGTTGGAAACTACGGTAAATGCTATTTTTGTGAGAAGTACATATTATTCAGTTCCCTTTTAGAGAAACCGATACAGTATTCACGTCAAGCAAGCCTATAGAAGGACCATATCCCGACGTAAACCATGAAACAGTAGCCTCTTACAACGATACAAACAAGAGCAAAGAACCAGCCTTGCATGTGGCGCAGAGCATACTGTTCAAACCCGCTAAGCCCTTAAGAAACGCTGCGTTCAATTGAATGGACTTTTGCCCGTACGCCCCGAAACAAGCCTTACCGCAGCATCAAACAATCAAGACGAGAAGAAAAGCCACAGGTTGTCGCTAGGCCTACAACAGGGCCCTTCTGCCCTGCCGTATAGGGTCCACAACAACTGCGCCACGTCGCGCTGCCTTCGAGAAGGACCCCGATTAGGCAGTTGCGCACTCGTTACCTTCCTGCGGCGAAGCGCAGAGTTTTCTCTAATTTCCCTTTTCGTCAGATCTGTCACGACTCTAATCTTATATAAGAACGCGATGAACCCATGCGGCTCTTGCACTCAGCTGTCGTTCCCCTCTGTTGTTGAGTGGGTCTCACGTGGTACAACCAACAGGACCGGGAGATTCTGAAGAGAAAATGGGTGACTACGATTTCTACTCTTATAATTCCAACAAAGGTGCGGCAGTTGCGTTTGTCGTGCTCTTCGCGCTCTTATCATTTGCGCTCATCGCAGCCGTCATCGTGTATTCCCGCCGAAGTAAAGCTGTATGCGATGTGTGGGACAGTAGCTCGCGTGGCAACTATGAACAGGTCAGGAAATACCCTATCGGGAAGCTTGTGGGTGCATACATTCCGCTACTTGTCGGTGGGTTAGTAGAATTGGCTGGATACATAGGCAGGGCTGCGTCCGCTTGGAACCAGGATAAGATGGGCCCATACATTGTACAAACGGTGCTGTTGCTCATTGCACCCACGCTTTACGCGGCGACCATTTACATGTTGTTTGGACGGCTTGCTCATCTGCTGTTTGCAGAAAAGATCATGATTATGCCCGCCCGTTGGAACACTCTGATTTTTGTCCTTGGTGATGTTGCCAGTTTGCTGATGCAGGCTGCAGGTGGTGGTATGATGGCCGGGGAAGACTCGCGCAAGGCTGGGTCGGATATCGTCACAGTTGGTCTGTTTGTGCAGATTGCGTTCTTCGGGCTTTTTATCATAAACGAATTCATCTTTTACTTCAAAGTGTACAAGATCGAAAGTGATATCCCAAGGAGAACCAATACTTGGAGAGCTTTGAACTTGACTTTGCTCGTAAACAGTTTCCTGATTCTGATCAGGTCGATAGTCAGAGCAATCGAGTTTATCGAGGGGTATTCTGGATACATTGAGGGCCACGAGTGGTTCCTATACGTGTTTGACGCGTTACAAATGTTCCTTCTGCTCGTGTCGTTCTTAATCACCATGCCACTCAATAATATATTCAAGATACAAGAGGAATCTGTCGTTGCACAATTGCATCTGGCGAACACCCGCGCTGGCGTAGTCGTCAAGGAGGAGGACAGTGATGATATTTTCGATGATGGGAACGAGTTGAAACCAGAAGTATAAAATCATCTAGCGGAATGCCCTCATGTAGAGTTTACGTCTCTATCAAGTCATTTTTTACAAGTTACCATATATATAGAAAAAGGATAACAGGCTACCTTTTGTCTTCCACTCCGAATTCTTTCTTAACGCGGTCCCATACCGGTTGAAATTCGTTCCTTAAGGATACGGGACTGGATATGCAGCAGTTCAGACCACCGTGCTTCGTGGAGATCGCCGCGACGGTGAAAATGTCGGATATCCCTTGCGGTTCGTCAAAGAATGCATCTTGAACTTGGAACTCGACACCTTGTTCACCGTCGTCACCGGGGAACTTTTGGAACCCAAGGTTGGTTACTTCAAATGTGCCCGCTGGCCATCTTTCCTCTAGTTTTTTGGCAAGGAACTTCTGTATGGAAACAACATCTAGTAACTTCACCTCGTTGATTGTGTCGTCAATGTCATCCTGCGACTTCTGCACTACGGTCGTTTGTGCCTCTCTTGCCATTCTCCAGATGTCTTGCCCAGGTTGTGCTTGGTAAGTGTGCGATATCCCACCGACGAAGTTCCCCAAAAGACATTCTTGTTCAGTGACCCCCACAGTCTCCTTGCACTTGTTTCTCGTGTTCATCGGAATATCCACTCTTATGTTGCCCTCCGCTTGGTAGGACAATGCGAGGGCAAAGACGGAGACCAGATAAGAAGTCAACGACACTTGGTGTTCTTTGCATCTTGTTATTAGTTTGGCCATTGGTTCCCCCTTGATATTCAGTACCCACCTGTCGTTATCGTTGTAAATCTTGTATTCTTCAGGCTTGTTCCTTTGCAGTAGATTGTCTTGCAGCGTGTACTGTGAGAAATGGACCAACTGTTCATTGACTCCCGTAACTGTGCGCGGCGCGTAGTAAAAGATCCAGGGCACTAGTGCCCGTTTCAACCTCCAAGACCAGCCCACGGGCCAGGAATCATAGGGGTGTGGCCTCTGCCCGAGTTGATCGGCTTCGTTCGATGGTTCGTAAAGAACATCGCTAGTCGACTCGGGACCCAAGTTCTCCAGCAGACACCGCCAGAGGTTAACCGTAGACATCCCGTCGAAGAGCACATGGTCCACGAGTAAGACGAATGTGCTGCTCTTGGGCATCGCGAGGATCCGCCACAACGGTTTCTCGACTGTGTACTGGAAGTTGTACTCTTTGAAGATCTCGTTGGCCAACTGTGCGTCCCACTGCCCCCACTGCTTCACCTCGACGAAATCATCGTATCGTAGCGGCACAGTAATGTTAGCGAACGTGGGGGTCCCCTGCTCCAGTTCGACTACTGTCGTTGTCAATTGCGGGAACTTCACGAGACACTCGTGGATGGCGTGAGCGAATTGTGCCTGACTTGGGGTCCTATCCAGCGTCACGCCCAAAAGGAAGCACGAGTGCAACCCCCATTTGCTCCTGTAGTAGAAGAACTGCTCGAGAGACGACAATTGCCTCCCCATTGATCGTTGCTCTTGTCTTGCTTAAAGAGTTGAGAAAGGTTAAGTGTATAGAGTTGAAAAGAGTATATAAATAAATGCATGGTCCTGTGGTGTATCGTGGCCATCAGACCTTCATGTCTGAGAGTCCTAGTTCGTCGTTCTGTTCCTTTGTCCTTTCGTAGTCCTCGATGGTCATGTTTGGGTCTGCATCCGGGGCGTAGACGTTCTGGATGTACGACCCTGCAAGCGGGTCTGTCATGACGACTGTGAACTTGACCTTCCCGTCGATGGCGTCCTGCAAATTGGCGAAAAACTTCTCCCAGTTCTGTTTCGTTGCGTCGTCCATGGAGTCCGAGCTGACAGTGAATACTCTAGCTTGAAGTTCCTCGTAGACTTGTCTGAGCAAACCTTCCAAAGTGGTGAATCTACCACCCAATGTTCCCTCCTGGATGTCCAAGTGTAGTTCTGGACAGGAGAGCGTGCAGGACTCTGACTTGAGGATGTCCCTGGAGAGGTCGCTCGGGTCGTCGCAGTAGAGCGTGATCTTGCGGCCCTTATCCGGAATCGCACCACCTGTTTTGACCTCGTTGGACTTGTACCCGCACTTGTCGCACACTGTGGACATGATGATGACCTCTTTGAAATGTGGGATGTTGACAGGTTTCATGTGCGTGTCGCAAGCACCCCCACAAGAGGGGCACGTTGCCGCGAAAGTCTGGACCTCGTTGTTGAAGTTCTCGATGTCCGTTTGGTCAGAGACGAATTTCCCCTTGAGTGTCTCGGCTTGCGATGGGTTTCTCTCTGCCGTATCGCGGGCCTTCTGTGCCGCCTGCGCCCTGTCCCTGCGTCTCTGCTCAAGCTGGTCCTGCGTGATGATCCCGACGAGGACGTTCTGCTCGTCTGTGCGCGGGTACTGCGTGTGCGACCACTTGTGTTGTGGCTCCCCCGGTTTGTACTCGATCCAGGAGTTCCCCGCCGGGTCATCGAGCGTGAAAGTCAATGGGAGAGTCCCCTGTTCCGCGTTGATGCACGATTTAACCTTCGCGATGACTTGTTCGATCTGGGTGTACAACTCAGGGTGCTGTTTCTTTCTCAGTTCTTGGTCCGATTGAAGGTCCTCTATCATCTCTTCCAACAGACCCTCTACTGTGGTAAGCACCCCGCGTTTCGGTGGGATCTCGATATCTAGTTCTGCGAACTTACAAGTCGCCGTCTCCGATTTGATAACCTGTCTGTTGAAATCCTCTTTCTGTTCGATCTTGAGCAAGTACTTGGACCCCAATTCTTGGATCTGCGACGCCGGCTGGATCTCCGAGTTCTTGAGCCCACAGTGAGGGCACTCGAACGACATGATGACAACCTCGCGGAAGTACGGGATCGACGTAAGAAGCAGCCGCGTGGTACCGTCTTCCCCACAGTTCATACACAGGGACTCTATCTCTTGCACTGGGTGTCCCATGGCGTCCTCCGCGCCCGTCAAGCGCACGCCGACCTGCTCCGCTTCTTCAGCTTGTTCCCCGACTGGTTTAAACATATCCTCTGGCATCGTGACTGGTCTCTTTGTAGTACTTCTAGTAGTAGTAGTAGTAGTAGTAGTAGTAGTAGTTGGAAGATGTGAATTTGATAAAAAATTTTCAGTTTCGTTGAGACCTCATCGCAGCTGTAGTTGTAGTACTGGACCAGTGCTAGTCGTAGTTGCTGGTTGGGGATGGCCAATGGCTCGTGATCCGCTGATCGGGATAGTCGGGAAACCTTCCTCTGGGAAATCCACGCTTTTGAACTCGCTGACGGACGCCAATGCCGCTGTGGGTGCGTTCCCCTTCTGCACGATCGATCCGAACAGGGCCACAGGGTACCTCCAGTTGCCCTGTGCCTGTTCCCGGTTTGGTCTCGAGTCGCAGTGTAAGCCCAATTACGGGTGGTGTGTCTCTGGGAAGCGGCATGTGCCCGTGATGCTTCTTGACGTTGCTGGGTTGGTCCCCGGTGCGCATTCGGGCCGTGGTCTCGGGAACAAGTTTCTGGACGACCTGAGGCACGCTGATGCGTTGATCCATGTGGTGGATGTCTCTGGGACGACTGACTCCGAGGGGAAGAACACGCGCGGGTACGACCCGCTGTACGACATCGAGTGGCTGCAGGACGAGATCCGGCTGTGGATCGAGGGGAACTTGAAGAAGCGGTGGGGGTCCATTGTGAGGCGACACACTGCGACGAAGAGTTCCCCCGTGGACACTCTGCAGGCGCAGTTTGGAGGGTACGGGTCGCAAGTGCCCATGGTACAGAGGGCGTTGGACCGGGTGGCCTCAGAACAGGGGAATCTCCCACCACTGGAGCAATGGGACGACGAGTGGATAACGCGGGTGGTGCGGTCGTTCATGGCCGAGAAGTTCCCCACGGTGCTTGCCCTGAACAAGATCGACCACCCAGACGCCGACAAGAACGTCTCTAAGATCCTGCTGCGGCACCCGGGCACACCCTGTGTGCTAACGAGTGCTGTCACAGAGGTGTTCCTTCGGAAGTTGAAGAAACAAGGGTTTGTGCAATACGACGAGGGCACCGAGTTCGTCGATACGGCGGAGGACGACCCGAAACTGCGCCCACTCGACGAGAGGGCCCTGGAGCGGATCGAGCGGGTACGCGACCTCGTACTGTACCGTTTCGGGTCCACTGGTGTCGTGCAAGTCCTGCAGGCCTCGGTAGCGCTGCTCAAACTCGTCCCCGTGTACACCGTGCGGAACATCCACAGCTACACGGGCGGCAGCGGCACCGCCGTGTTCCGGGACTGCTTCCTCGTGAAGAGCGGCACCCCAGTGGGCCAGGTCGCCCGCCACATCCTGGCGGGGAGGTCGCCGTCGCCGCGATCGAGACCTGCGGCGGCGTGCGTGTCAGCGAGGACGCAACCGTCTCCGAGGGCCACAACGACATCCTCTCCTTCAAGCTGGCGCCCAGGGCGCCTCCCGCAAGCACACCCAGCTAGCCCTATGTATCACTCTGTCTACAAGCCACCTCTGACTAAGCAGCGGGCGGAACTTTTGGTATAAAAAGAGGCGTCTCTTCTCGATTTGCCACACTCTCTGCTCTCTCTCACTGCCAGTGTGACAACAGCAACTGCAATGGTCTCTGAGGTTACATCCGCTGGTGAGTTTGACAAGTTGGTGCAGGGCACCGAGAAGCTTGTGGTCGTGGACTTCTTCGCGACGTGGTGCGGCCCCTGCAAAATGATCGCCCCCATGGTCGAGAAGTTCGCCGCGCAGTACGCGGACTCCGCGGAGTTCGTCAAGGTGGACGTCGACCAGTTGCCCGAGCTGGCGCAGCGGTACGAGATCTCCGCGATGCCCACGCTCGTGTTCTTCAAGAAGGGCTCTGTGATCACGAAGGTCGTCGGTGCCAACATGGCCGCTGTCAAGCAGAACATCGTTGCCAACATCTAAGATGGGACGTACATACTCCTACGTATCTCTATAACCTAACACGTACTTGACGTCGAAAAGTGTCGGACCGTTCAATTGGGAGGGTGCTGCCTCGCGGACGGCCGGTTTGGCGTGCCACGCGACGCCGAATCCCGCAGTGGCCATCGCGGGCAAGTCGTTGGCCCCGTCGCCGACCATCACACTGGATTGCGGGTCGATGCCCAGCTCACTGCACAGTTCACGTACTGCATTGGCCTTGGCGGTGCCGTCTACCACGGGTCCCAAGGTGCGCCCCGTGAGGATCCCCTCGGGGGTCGTCTCCAAAGTGTTGGCACGCATGTAGTCCAGTTGCAACACGCGCTGGATGTGCCCTGCGAAGGGCACAAACCCACCGGAGAGCACTGCCGTGGAGACTTGGGACTCGCGGAGTAGCTGGCACAACTGGTCGGCACCTTGAGTCAGTACAAGTTCGGACCGAACGGAATCGTAGAGCCCTCCGGTGTCGAGCCCCGCCAGAAGCGCAACACGTTCCCGCAGGGACGCTTTGAAGTCCAGTTCGCCGTTCATCGCGCGGTCAGTGATCTCTTTGACCGCGGGCTCGACACCGGCATGTCTTGCGACCAACTCAATGACCTCTTGCTCGATCAGCGTCGAGTCCATATCGAAGACGACGAGCCGGCGGGCCGCACCACGGACACTAGCCAATTGCAGTACGGCGTCGGCACCCACAGCAGAGACAGCACCCTCTTGCAAGGCCCGCTTCTCTAAGTTGCCCTCGACGTACACGTCGCATGCTCGAGGACCTAACCGGTCCACACGCTGCACGGCCGCTTGCATCGCACGCAATTGACCACAGAGCGTCTCTACGGATGCATCACTGAGCTCGTCGGCCGTCTGGCTGATGTATGTCACCACGTACGCCGTCATTGCGGATCTTGCTTCGTCTTATAGTAGTTGAAGTCGTTGAAGTGAGTCGTTCTTCACCTTCTTCATCTTCTTGACTTCACCAAGGACACCAATGAAGATCCTGGTGCCCGTGAAGAGGGTTGTCGACGCCGCGTTGCGTCCCATCGTCTCCCAAGGTGCTCTGTCCACCTCTGGGCTCAAGTTCAGCAGCAACCCGTTCGACGAGATCGCACTGGAGGAGGCTCTCACTTTGCAACGGACCCTCGGCGGACCGGCCAAAGCGGAGGTCCACTGTATCTCCTTGGGACCGGATGCCTGCACCGATGTGCTACGCAACTGTCTTGCCCGTGGAGCACAGCACGCAACACACGTTAAAGTCCCCGAGGGCAATACCCTCGAACCACTCGCCGTCGCGAAGATCCTTCACGGGTTCGTCAAAGACAGAGGTTTCGACCTTGTGCTCTTGGGGAAGCAAGCTATTGATGACGACGCGGCATGTACTGGGCCCATGCTTGCAGGCTTGCTCCAGTGGCCTCAGGCGACAGCTGCGTCTCGTGTCCAGTGGTCTCCTGAGACTTCCCGCCTCAGCATCACATCAGAGACAGACTCGGGGGAACAGACCGTCTCTGCACCGTTACCACTCGTCGTCACCGCAGACCTCAGACTCAACAAGCCCAAGTACGTAGGGCTCGCTAAACTCATGAAGGTCAAGAGGGTGCCCATTGAGAAGGTGGACCCTGAAACCACCATGTCCCAGAGACTCGAACAAGTCTCCGTGGGTGAACCGCCAGCAAAGAAGCCGGTCACCATGGTCTCCTCAGTGGACGAACTGGTCTCCAAGATCAGGGACTTAGTGTAGTGTAGCGTTACATACCTTATATATCCTTACTCTGACGGTTGTGGTCTTGTTGGCGACAGCACTTTATGGGAGAGCAGCCCAGCAGGTTTGTGCGCAAGGTACGTTGAGGCGTACCATTGGTCGAACAGGGCACCTTGCCCGATGTACCCTTGCAACTGCGCTTCTAGGGACTCGCACTCGTGGATCCAGGGCGATACGAGGGATTCGGATCCTCCAGGGTGCCTCTGCGGTGGTTGCAGGGTGGGGACCTCCAACGGTGCGGGTGGTCCACCACCCGCAACACCGCGCTTGTTGTACAGGGGCACGCGACGTAGCAGCGACCGGTACTCACCCGACATCCTTGGGGGCGTGCAAGCGTTGTAAGTGCAGTTAACGTATTTAATTCTTCACTATGTACAGATGCACCGCTTCTCGTCACTCAATGCACCTCGTCTTACTCCCAAACACGACCCTCGAGGCATCAATCCCCAAAGTGAGCGTCGCTACTGACCCTAGACGCTCACTCCGTACAAAGGGCTCGTAGTACAGCCTGTAGCAAGGCATGTACCGATCAACGAACGCACGTACCTCGTCATCCGTCATCCCCTCTCCATTGGGGCTCTCCCTCACGGTCTCGTGCTCTTGTTCCACTCGCCACAAGTACACGTCATCCAGTTGATCCGCCGCAAGCACGATCCCAAGCGAGTGGATCTCAGGGTTGTTCCACATCAGGTCGCTGTACATGAACAACTTCGCATTCACGTCCACCATATCCCCGGCCAGCGGGGTCTCTGTCTCCGGACCAGACCGTCCGCTCAGGATAGGGTTGAACCCGAGAAACCAACCTTCGAGGATGAAGATGTCCACGGGCACGGGGACCCTCCTCTCACAACTCAGCCGGTCACCAGCACCGCCATGCAGCGACTTGTCGTACTGCGGCAGGTGCACGTACGCGGACTCCTCGCCATCACCGTCACCACTTTCCTGCTGGTCCCCACGCCGCTGCAACACGGCTTGCAACACTCTGTTCAGAAGTGGCATGTCGTGCGTCCCTGGCATCCCACGGCCCCTGTACAACTCGTTCCCGGAATACTGCTCTTGTAACTTCAACTGGTCCGCGTGAGTCAGGTAGAAATCATCAATAGACACACAGGCAACGTTGTACTGCCCAGCGTACTTCGCCTTCAAGTGCGCGCACAGCTCAGCACTTGCCCTGGTCTTCCCGGACCCCTGAGGACCAGAAACGTAGATGAACAGCGGGTCGCTTTGCTCCCGCGCAAACCACTGCGGCACGTAAACGTCCACAAACTCCACCGCGTGCTCCAACACACTCTTCCCAGGCATCCTGCTACAGCTGTCGACCACGAACCAGCCACCTTCTCAAGAGCTACAAGACGTGGGGGGGTCAAAGTTGGTCAATTGCTCCTTTAATATATATTATATCGCTTAGTACATAGAGGCCTAGAGGTAGGTGTTCAGAACATGCCCTCGATCTCGCCGTCGCCATTGACCTCGATGTTCATGAACCCACAGTGCGTGGGGAGCCCCGGAATCGTCTGGATCTCCGCGGCGAGAGCGTACAAGTAGTTTGCACCCGTCGCGATGCGGACGTCGCGGATCGGGAACGTGAACCCATGGGGCACGCCCTTCAGCGCCGCGTCATGCGACAGCGAGTACTGCGTCTTCGCGATGCAAATCGGCAGCCCACTGAACCCCTGCGCCGTGTACTGCGCGATCTTGCGCTGCGCCTCAGGTGAGAACTCAACGGACCCGGCACCGTACATCTCCGTAGCGATCTTTGATATCTTCGCCTCGATCGAACTGCCGTCCTGTGTAGAGTACAAAAACTGGAATTGATCGTTCGAGTGGTTGTGGATCGCGTCGATGACCCCGCGGGCTAGATCCACAGCTCCGGCACCGCCTTCCTCCCAGTGGTTCGATACGACGGCGTCCACCGCGCCTGCCTTGAGGGATTCCTCCCGGATCACAGCGTGTTCCTTGTCCGTATCCGAAGACATCCGGTTGATAGCGACGACAACGGGCAAGTTGTAACTGCGTGCGTTCTCAATGTGTTTCGCCAAGTTGGCGCACCCGGCACGCAACATCTCGACGTTCTCAGTAGTGTACTCCTCTGGCAGTGGGGCGCCAGCTTTCACCTCGGCACCGCCGCCGTGCACCTTTAGGGCACGCACGGTCGCTACAATCACAACGACATCCGGTACCAGCCCAGAGGAACGGCACTTGATGTTGATGAACCGCTCACCACCCATCGTGAAATCGAAACCGGCCTCAGTGATCACGTACCCGACTTTGTCCTCCTTAACCTCGGGGGTCCATTGGGGACGTACACCTGCCAACTTCAGTGCGATCTTGTCAGCGAGCACAGAGGAAGCACCGATGGAGATGTTAGCGAAGGGTCCAGCGTGAACGAACACTGGTGTCCCCTCTAAAGTCTGCATGATGTTGGGTTTCACCGCGTCCTTCAAGATAGCAGTCATGGCACCAGCACAGCCTATGTCTTCGCAGGTGACTGTTTCACCAGTCTCTTTGTTGGTCCCAATGACAATCTTGCCCAACCTCTCACGCATATCCTCGAGGGAATCGCACAGTGCAAGGATAGCCATGCACTCGGACGCAACGGAGATGTCGAACCCGGTGTGTCTCGTGAACCCGCGCTCCGTGGGGGCCTCCCCAATGGTGATCCCCCTCAGGAACCGGTCGTTACAGTCGACAACACGTCTCCAAGTGACAGAGTCCGGGTCGATGTTCAACCGGGCGAACCGGTGTACCTCGGTTTCCGTCAGGTCGTCAGGGTTCGTCTTGTCGATCCCGAGCTTCTCGAGACGCCGCAGCATCGACCTTGTAAACTGTCTTTGGCCCTTCTTCGCGGGTACAAGCCTCTTGTACAAAGGTGCGTCCTTCTGCGTGGACTCGTGGAACATCCGCGTGTCAATCGCAGCAGCGAGCAAATTGTTCGCCATTGAGATCGCATGGATGTCCCCCGTGATATGCAAGTTAAACTCGTCCATCGGGATCACTTGCGCGTACCCACCACCGGCGGCACCGCCCTTGATCCCGAACGTGGGGCCCATCGACGGTTGACGGACGTTCGCGAACACGGTCTTGTTCAAGTGTGCCCCGAAGGCCTGTGCGAGCCCCGCCGTGGTCGTGGACTTCCCCTCGCCGAGCGGGGTCGGAGTGATCCCAGTGACGAGGACGTACTTCCCGTTCTCACGGTCGCGCAGCCTGTCCAGGATCTTCAAGTCCACTTTACCCTTGACGAATCCGTAGGGTTCGAACTCTGAGGGCAGGATCCCGGACTCCGCGGCGACTTGTGTGATGTTCTTGGGCTGTTGTCCCCTTGAGATCTCGAAGTCCGAGGGGACCGGTTTCTCAAGGTTCAGAGGTAACGGTTCGTAGACACGTTCTCCAGCTGGGCGGACGCCGTTGACCTCCTCGTAGCGTCTCTTTGCGGCCAACAGCGTGTTCTGCATCAGCATAGCGACGGTCATGGGCCCGACACCGCCAGGAACCGGTGTGATCAGTCTTGCGTGCTTTGCGGCCTCATCGAACTCGACGTCCCCGACGAGTCTGACACCGGACTTACGAGTCGCGTCCTCGACGTAGTTCGTGCCGACATCGACGATCACGCACCCGCGTGTATTCTCCGCAAACCACTCACCCTTGATGAATTCAGGTTGCCCAATGGCCACGACGACGACGTCTGCGTCCTTGAAGTACGTGTGGAGGTCCTTCGTGCGCGAGTGGACCACCGTCACAGTCGAGTTCTGTGCAGACAGCAACGCAGCGACGGGGCTCCCGACGATATCGGACCGTCCAACGACCACGCTGCGGGTGCCCTCCAGCGCAACGTCGTACCGTTTCAACAGCTCGATGATCCCCTTGGGCGTACAGGGCAAGAACTGTGGAGTCCCATGTCTCTTGGCTAGTTCCCCCACGTTCGCTGGCCCAAACCCGTCGACATCCTTCGTCACGGAGACCGTGGAGGTGACTCTGTCCTCGTTGATGTGAGCCGGCAGGGGCAATTGCACGATGATCCCGTGCGTCCCGGCGTCCTCGTTCAATTCAGCGACGCGACGCAGCACGGCACCCTCGGTCACATCCTCTGCAAGATGAATGAAATCGACGGCGATCCCGGCCTCCGCGGCGGCCTTCCGTTTCATCCGCACGTACGTGGCAGAGTCGGGCCGCTCGCCCACCTGGATGATCGCGAGCTTCGGCTGGAACGAGCTGTCCTGCTGGCTCACTTTGAAATCCTCCACCTGTCTCGCGATCTCCTCGCGGATCGACAGCGCGACCGCCTTCCCGTCAATGATACTCGCAGCAGCCATTGCCCCTCTTGACCTTGACCCAGAGGCGAGCCAGTAGGGCATCGTCCAGCAAGCAAGCCTTATATAATAACACTTTACACATAAGAGATTCACAGCGACTCAAACTGTGTACGAGAGGGCCGTTTCCGAAAGCAGCAATTTCCGGCAGTTCTAGAGGTCACAGACCGCTGGCTGCGGAGGAGTCAGCGGCCCGACAGCGCCCCAGCTACAACAGCGTCCCGTCGGTGCAAGCAACACCAGTGGTCCAGGCGGTATTGCACTCGTGGGTCTTGTAAGTTTGTATATGTACTGTACACAGACACGGTATATTATGCGTCTCGTGGGTATGTGGTGTACGAGTGTTTCTGCGTTTTGGTGTCACAAAATCGGTCACCACTGCCACAGCGACGGTTCGTAGCCCTCCGTGACGGTGCTGTCCTCGCCGTAGACGTCCTGCCAGCGGTTGAACCCGCCCTGCAGGACCCACACGCGGTAGTGGGTCCTTTGTTCCGGTGCAAGAGACCGCAGGAACCGCAGCGCGGACGTCGGTCCGCGCTGCTGCGACTGCGCGCAGTGGAACACGACGTTGACACGCTTGCCCCCACCGCGGGACCGCACTTGTTCCAGCGTGTGTATCAGCTCCGCAATCCCGGCACCGTGCTTCAACGACCCGGAGGGGGCGTGGATACACCCTGCGATGTGGCCGCCGACGAAGTCCGACCCGCGCACGTCGACCACTGCGAAGGGCTCCCCCGGGACCCCTGGGACCCCCGCCGTGTGACCCAATTGCAGCCACTCGTACAGTTGCTCAGCGGTCACGTACTCGATGTCCGCTACAGATGGCATTGGCGAGGTCAACACGAGGAGCCGTTGTGTGTCGTTGCTCCGTAACCGGCGTTTTTGTCAGCAGAAAATTTTTCAGTCGAATTTGAGTCACATCGCTTTAAGTATAGTTAACTTATATATATGTGCTAGAGGTTCCCGGGTCTAGGAACGTGCCATTGAGGAACAAGAATAGCATACGCATACTCACAGGGAAAAATGGGTGTACTAGCTAGAATTGCTGGACAGAGGTGTTTTTCTTCCAGTGGGAAGAATGCTGCTGCCAAGAAATTGAACAAGTACTCGTACCATATCACTGAGCCAAAAGACCAAGGAGCCTCGCAGGCGATGCTGTACGCTACTGGTTTCAAGCGCGACGATTTCGCCAAGGCACAAGTTGGTGTTGGGTCCTGTTGGTGGTCTGGGAACCCGTGCAACATGCACTTGCTCGACTTGAACCACAGATGTGCTGCCTCCGTCGACAAGGCCAATTTGAAGGCCATGCAGTTCAACACGGTTGGGGTCTCGGACGGGATCTCCATGGGTACCTCCGGTATGCGCTACTCGTTGCAGTCGAGAGAGGTCATCGCAGACTCCTTCGAAACAATTATGATGGCCCAGTCGTACGACGCCAACATCGCGATCCCCTCGTGTGACAAGAACATGCCAGGTGTCATGATGGCCATGGGGAGACACAACAGACCTTCCATCATGGTCTACGGGGGGACCATCTTGCCCGGCCACCCTACATGTGGGTCGAAGAAGATCTCCAAGAACATCGACATCGTCTCAGCGTTCCAATCTTACGGACAGTTCATCGCAGACGAGATCACCGAGAACGAGAGAGAGGATATCGTCACACACGCATGCCCTGGTCCAGGGTCCTGCGGTGGGATGTACACGGCGAACACCATGGCCTCCGCAGCTGAGGTGCTTGGGATCACTGTTCCAAACTCCTCTTCGTCACCAGCGGTCTCCAAGGAGAAGCTAGCCGAATGTGACAACATCGGTGAAACAATCAAGAAAACCATGGAGTTGAACATCTTACCTCGGGATATCTTCACCAAGGAGGCGTTCGAAAACGCCATCACGTACGTCATCGCCACTGGAGGGTCCACGAACTCCGTCCTTCACTTGATCGCCGTCGCGTACTCCGCAGGTGTCAAGATCACGCCAAGCGACTTCCAACGCATCAGTGACAAGACTCCACTACTGGGGGACTTCAAGCCATCCGGTAAATACGTTATGGCGGACCTCGTCGCTGTCAACGGTACCCAGGCAGTGATCAAGTTCCTGTACGACAACGGGTTCATGCATGGGGACACTTTGACCGTCACTGGTGACACTTTGGCGGAGCGTGCCAAGAAGGCGAAATCGCTACCAGAGGGACAAGAGATCATCAAGCCATTGTCCAACCCTATCAAGGAGTCCGGCCACTTGCAGATCTTGACCGGGTCGCTGGCCCCAGGTGGGGCCGTCGGCAAGATCACCGGTAAGGAAGGGACCTACTTTAAGGGTGCCGCCCGTGTCTTCGAGGACGAATCCTCCTTCATCCACGCCCTAGAGAAGGGTGAGATCAAGAAGGGTGAGAAGACGGTCGTCATTATCAGATACGAGGGACCAAGAGGTGGTCCAGGTATGCCTGAGATGTTGAAACCTTCCTCCGCACTTATGGGCTACGGGCTGGGCAAGGACGTCGCCCTCCTAACGGACGGTAGATTCTCCGGTGGGTCTCACGGTTTCCTGATCGGCCACATCGTGCCAGAGGCAGCAGAAGGTGGTCCAATTGGGTTGGTCAAGGATGGTGACGAGATCGTCATCGACGCGGACAACAATAAGATTGACCTTTTGGTCTCGGATTCGGAAATGGCTCAACGTAAGGCGCAGTGGACCAAACCTGCTCCTCGCTACAGCAGAGGTACTTTGTCAAAGTACGCTAAGCTGGTAAGTAACGCATCTCTAGGCTGTGTGACAGACGCTTAATTGTTGGGAAGGTTTTACTTTACGATGTTGCGTGGACGTGGAACGTCTCGCAGTATCACTTATGATATATTATTTATTTATTAATAGAGATTTAGTTATCAGGTATATAGTCCATTGAATGGATATGATAGTTGTGTTTTTGGGGTGAGCGATCAATGACTTTACATCATTTGCGAATGCCAACGGTTGCTGTCCGCTGGAGCTGGCTGGTACAAGTGCCAGAAATAGAAGCAAAAAAGAATGCGCAAGCCCGGAATCGAACCGGGGGCCCAACGATGGCAACGTTGGATTTTACCACTAAACCACTTGCGCGTATTAAAAGACAAAAAAATAAAAGATAGTGCTGAAGATACTTAATGTTTTGAGTACACTCTATAAGAGTTCAACAGTGTTCAATTGTCTGCCCTCTCTATATAAGGAATATATAGAAAGAAAATATATAAAGGAAGCAAGACGAGGATTCCAATGACTGGAATCTGTGGCCTTTATATAATATTTGGTGACGCTGGATCAGATCGCATTAGCTTGGGTCTGTCCGTTCGTTATAGATACGTAGTCTGCTGACTAAGGTGGGGTGTAGTCTGGTGACTAAGTGGGGTGTGCTCTGGTGATTAAAGCAGGGTGTGACGCTTTTGTATTGTTTGTTGTATATTGCGATGTGTTGCCTTGTGGAAGAGGGCTTATTGTTTGTGTCTCGTAGGAAAGACAGTTGTATGTCGTTACCGAAAGCTGTATGTCTCGTGACTGAGAACTGTGAGAGTTTGTGACTGAGAGCTGTGTCTCGTGATTGGAACTGTGTGAGTTCCATGTTACAAAAATTTCCAAAACTGTTCTAGAAGTAGAGATAATTTTAGCAGATGCTCCCGTATTATGTTTCTCTCAATAAAAAAACAAGAGTGGCTAGATCTATCAAAGAATTATCTATACGGGATTGTACTTGATCACAAAAACATGTACTGGTAACTGGAACAAGAGGAGTCCATCCCTTGTTCCGAACAGCCGGAATAAGGTTATATCAACTGGATCAATCTTTTTCAACAGACTTATGTAACGGACTACATCTATCTGGATTCAAGAAGAAAATATTTTCTGGTGTGAAACTACAGTTTGCGACTTGTAACTTCACACAGAGAGTACTTTCAGTCAGCGTGATATCGTTTACTTTAACACTGAAAGTATAAACATCTCTTCCAGCATATATTGTGCTACTCGCCACGTCGATTGCTCAACTTTCTTGTTTTAGGTAGTGAGTCAGGGACACCTCAAAACAGCTTTCAGTTTCAAAGACAAATTGCTGGCTTTACTACCAATGTTCATCATATTTTCTTGTTTTATTGTAATCTTACCAAAAGCTCGGTTGATGTTTGAGACCAACAAATTCAGATCTTATTAAATTCAATGCCGGCTCTAACTACATTAATTGGCATCTGGCGTTAAATTCAAATCAAACCAAAGCATTAGATGCTCCAAATATTGTACACTCGAATACAACCTTAGTCATGTTCTGGAACGTCTTTAAACAGTTCGTTTTCCTTTGCTGTTTCGTAACCGCTCTTTCTGCTCACCTCGCATTTATGTGCTTGTTCCAGTGATAAAAACAGTACTGCGTAAACATACAGCTGCTCCAGCTCCGCGTTGCCGGCTCCCCGCCGTACCTTCTTTAATTGTTGATGCTCTTTAAGGACTCTTCACCGTTTGTTCTGCGCATAGAATCTTTTAACGTGAAATTTTTGGAAAATTTTAAAGTCATCGCTTAAAATACACCACTTAGTGCACGTTCATCGGATAGAATTAGGCCAACTGAACCTGCTACTGATGTCGCGTGTTGCTACGGAAGCCATATTTATTGGTGCAAATCAGCAAAATCAGGTAAGTGACTTTGACAAGTCTCGAAACCTAGTTGCATTCGGAGCGGGTAAAACAATTGCACTTTGGAACCCTACAGATGAAAAGTGTAAAGGTGTCCTCGCAACTTTGAAGGGCCATGAGGCAGATGTCACCTGTGTAACATTTATTAAGGGAACAGATTATCTGGTTTCTGCATCCGAGGATTTTCATGTCAAAATCTGGAAATACACCAATGATAAGGAGGTACTAAAATGTGTTCAAACTATAGAACACTACAATAATACGATTGTGACTTTGACCGCATTGCCAGGGGTAATTGCTGTTGGTTGTGCTGATGGGCTGATGTCTCTTTGGGTTTGCCAAAGTGATGACAGTGGTAAATTTGTTTTAGGCCATGAGTGTCATGTGGCCAGAAATGTCCTGCCCTTGTCGTTATCGCTTTCGAATGTGAAGAACGACAAGTATTTGCTAGCGGTCGGGGGCACAAGTGTCAATATATTTATCTTTTCTTTCACTTTCAATAAAGAGTCTCGGATGATAGACGACTGTGAATTGTCTGCAACTTTGGAGGGCCATGAAGATTGGGTAAAATCATTGGCATTCCGCCACCAGGAAACTCCAGGTGACTATTTGTTGTGCTCTGGTTCTCAAGATCGCTATATCAGACTATGGAGGATAAGAATCGATGATTTAATTGAGGGAGAGGAAGAGGATGACAACAAACTAACCTTGTTGAACAATAAACAATACAAATTCGATGTTGGCACAGACCTGAAAGTCTGTATTAACTTTGATGCTTTGATCATGGGGCACGATGACTGGATCTCCTCTCTCCAATGGCACGAAACAAAGCTACAACTGCTTGCATCTACAGCTGATACAGCCTTGATGATTTGGGAACCCGAGAAGGCGTCTGGTATTTGGATCTGTAATCTAAGGCTAGGTGAACTATCCTCTAAGGGTGCGTCCACCGCAACTGGTTCGTCTGGTGGGTTTTGGTCGTGTATTTGGTTCACTCACAATGATATGGACTGTATTTTGACGAACGGGAGAACGGGTGCCTGGAGAGTATGGGCAGCCAAGGATGGTGTGGTAATGGACCAAAAGCTGGGAATCACAGGTTCCACGAAGGATGTTACCGATATATCTTGGTCTCCAAATGGTGCTTATTTACTGTCAACATCGTTGGACCAAACGACTAGATTATATGCGCCATGGTTATATAATGCCGACGGAACCGAAAGAGCGGATAAGACGTGGCATGAATTTTCAAGACCACAGATCCATGGGTACGACATGATCTGTGTGGAGGCAATGAATAATAATGGCTTTGTTAGCGGTGGGGACGAAAAGATTTTAAGGTCGTTCAGTGAGCCAAAGGGTGTAGCTGAGATCTTACAAAAGTTTGTGCATGTAGAAGCTCAAAATTCCAATGAGATGCCCGAGGCTGCATCTGTTCCAGTTTTAGGGCTGTCCAATAAGGCAACGGACGATGCAAGTGATGAGGAGGGCATGGACGGGGAGGGTGGTGATGCCCGGAAGACTGTTCTGCAAAATATGCTTTCTTCCTTGACTGGGCCCCCTACTGAGGACATTTTGCAAAGGCATCTACTATGGCCAGAGATGGAAAAGTTGTATGGTCACGGTTACGAAAACACATGTCTTGATATCTCTACAGATGGCCGCTTTATTGCATCCGCTTGTAGATCGAACACCCCACAGCACGCTGTGATCAGGATATTTGATACAACTACATGGCTGGAAGTCCTACCAACTTTGGCGTTTCACGGTTTGACTATCACCAGATTACGCTTTTCAAAGGACAGTAAATACTTGCTGAGTGTTTGCAGGGACAGAAAATGGGCGGTCTGGGAAAGGAACTTTGACAATAACACATTCACCTTAAGGTACACTCATGAGAAACCTCATACAAGAATTATATGGGACGGTGACTGGACTCCTCTTGAGTTTGGCAACGCCTTTGTCACCAGTTCTCGTGATCGTACGATAAAACTTTGGAGGTACGATGTGGGCAAAGACGAGTATGCGGCAGAGAACTCTATGAAACACACGAAGCCTGTAACTGCACTTTCTGTTTTGGATAGAGTGATTGACGGTAAATTACTGGTTGCTGCAGGTCTAGAAGATGGTACGATTATTATTTATACCTATGGCAGTGACGGTTTCCAGAAGTTTGAGGAATTAGAACATCACATCTCGCCAGCTGACAAAATATTTAGGTTGAGATGGTCGATGTCGATTTTGGGAGGCGCAAATCAACTGTACTTAGCATCTGCCAGTAGCGATAACTCCACAAGAATTTACTCTGTTCAATATTAGAGTTATTCGCGTGAAGCATTCTAGGGCATTAATATTTTCGTATATAATAATCTACACAACAATATCCCATGAACGGAACCACTCTAAGTATAAGTACTTCATTGGCGCACCGTCCATTCCTTGGCACAGCGGAGAGAAGTAGTAGTAGATATAGATGCAGCCAGAGAACATTGCAAGGTAAACAGGTATGCTTATCAAAGGATGTTTTGGGTACACCCAGTAGTTCATGGCAAATCCAAAGACCATGATCGCAAAGTACAGCGCAGGAACATAATGATGCACATAGGTAACTCGTCCCATGACAACAAATGGTAAGTAGTGTGACAACCAGCCCACAAGTGGGAAGCCACATTGCATGATGAGGGTCCACCAGTGCGGTTCAGTTATTTGAATAGTTTGTCTTCTCCATTGGTAAAATATTGAGAAGAGCAATAATGGCAGCAGTATAATTGTTAGAGTTGACGCCCAAGTGTTGAATGGAGAACCCAACAAATAGTACCTAGTGTTGCTTAGATCCCATCCACACAGTCTGAGCCCGGTGTATAGAATTGGCCATTCCCAGGCCTCGGAGGCAAGGTTGTCATATTTGTCTGGATCCGGTATTAACGCATTATTCGACGAAGCCATAGCAAAGTTTATTAAAATGAAATCTGTCCAAAACTTAGAAGCTGGCGGGCTGTAGTCCTCATCGGCTTCTAATTGGTCATTCCAATGATCTTCGACATTCCACCATGTAGATTTATCCCTTTTACTCCATGAATACTTGCACACGATTTCAGCTTGCGAAAACCCCCATTGAGGATATGCCATCCCTGTGGAAGATAAATAGCAGCCAAGCTCTTTGTGTCTCAATCTAAAAAATGTTGAAATAGGATGCAGCATTGAAGGATCTTCCTCGGGGAAGTCGTAATTCGACGACCGTAGCTGATCCACGATCTCAATAACCCAATCATCCTTTTCATCACCTTTCGTCTCAGAACCGTATCGGCTGACTTCGAAGTTACCGCGAGAGACGTGGGAAGGTATTTCATGAGAATGCAAGTTGGAGCGAGTGTTGTTGTGTACTAGTCTTACCGTTAGTCCATCTACAACAGGTATCAATTCTCCATTTGGAGTTTTTCCATTCTCGTCAAGATGAATGCCAGAGGTTCTGGCAAACTGAAACTGCCAATTATTGTTGCTATCCGAATGGCCGTAACCAGTAACCTGACCCTGTCTTGACCCGTCTGGGTAGGACTGTATGTGGGAGTGTAATAGGTTTGGGCTCAGTCCATGGGACCGTATTGTTACAACAGACCCAAACATCACATCGCGAGGGCTGTTTTGGATTTGAGTTCCTTCCAAGTTTACCTGAAATAATGAGTTGGTCGACGCGTCACCTGTACCTGACTTGTAAAGCAATGCAAAATGAATCTTGAAGCAGAAAAGGTACACCAAGAATGGGATCAATATCAGATCCAATATCCGGATAATCCAATGCTTGGTGTATTGTAATCGGGTTACAGACTTGTCGTGAAACAGTCTGAAGAGGTCTATGATGGTGTAGAGGCCTACCACCGCTGTGACCAATATACCAACCCATTTTACTGAACACACACATCCAATGGAGAGACCAGTAAGAAGCATCCAAAGTGACCAAGTGCGAGTAAACTGTGTATTCCTAAGATTGTGTAACTTGGCCATGCAGGCAAACGTAGTTGCAGTGAAGAAAAGAAGCATCGAATCCAGCAATATGAACTTTGAAAGAACTATAAAAGAATGTTCCAGTGTAACCATCGTTGTTACCAGATACATCGTTGGATAAGCAAATCCCAGCCACTTGGAAGTGAAGAAGGTCACTGGGACACATAGAGCACCGAAGGTGGCATTAAATTTCCTCATAAACACGTAGTTCATACCATTTTTGTAAGTGGCGCCAGACTCAAAAGCAAAATCACCATCAAATCCAGTAAGCCATTCACTCAATGCAATAAGCATTTTACCCAGAGGAGGGTGGACGTCGTGGTAAAACTCGTGCTTTAGATAATATGAGCCAAATTTACCAAAATGTGCCTCATCCCACACTACGTTATTGTTCTTCCCAATTCTATAAAATCGTAGGTAGAACGAGAGAAACGTTAACGCCAGAGGTCCAACAACATCCAACAAGATATGTTTCCACGTTCCGTATCCTGTTGCAGGTAATGTCTTCTTCACGTCGCGATCTACTATAATCCCGTCATTGGGGTCAATTGGAAGCGGTTCGTCCGTTTTCCTTTTCCGTAGATTATCCCGATCCTCATTCAACTGAAAGCTGGACATGGTCTATCCAAGTCCCAGGGATCTGAACGCGTCGTTGATGGTTTTTGCGATGGCGATAACAGTAGAGGATTCTCCGGTTCAGTTTTGAACAATTCGCATACTCGAAAGAAAATAGTCACGTGTATCAAAAGACATTATATGTACATCTCATCTAACAACACTAATACTTACAGTGTTTAAATTCTCGTATCGGCGTCGTTTCTTTGTTCCTGATACATGTTAGGAGTGCGTCCTTGTACTGCTTGCTGCGGTATCTTTCATATATCAGGGACAGGTACCACCAAATCTCAGCAGAATAGTACGCATCGATTGATTTCCGAATGGAACACTCCAGGAGCAGCTTCAGCCTTGCATACGCAGCAGATTTATCGGTGTCGTTGGCAAAGACCTCTTCGGCTTTTGAAAGGTCTGTTTTAGCTGATAGTCCCTTCATTGATAATTCGGTTTCCAACTCGACATTCTGTTCGGACTCGGGCACAATCAGTTCTGCAAATCCTACGATAGCTCCCACATTAACATCGTCATAGTACAACACATTCTCTACTTCCCCCAGGGCTTTATGCCAATCTTTTTCCAACATTGATAATCTGCTTTGGTGCACGTTACAGTTGATATTTTTCATTTTGGGAGAGTTGATTTTGGACACCTCCGCGACGGCGTTTTCAGCTTCCTTTAACAGACTTGTGATTTCTTCCGTAACTTCAGGTCGTGCTGGATCCAACAGACTGGTTTCTTGCTCGTATTTCCTCATGTAGAAATCAGCAACCATCAGCCAAATATTCTGTAACAGGTACTCCTTGCACCTCGTGGATGATGTATCGTCAGCGGTTGTCTCTGGAGAAGAGTCGTACAAATCATGATACAGTTCAAACAAATCGACAACCATTTCAAGCGCGTCGCTTGTCCCAAAGATTTCATCGATCAGACATAATTGTGTACATTTCATGCTGATCAGTTGCCATTTATCCTCATCAGTTAGAGTCTTGGCATCGGTTACCATAGATTCTATAACTGAGCAGACAATCTTGTATGAATCTTGCTTATCCTCCTGTACTGAATGGCATAACGCCAATAGATGCCAAGCTCTGTAAAATGTTGGGTGATCGTTTAGGATATGATCTTGTAGAAATGTAATACAGCTTTCGATTTCTCTCATACATGCTAGAGTGTATGCATACTGGAACTGGATCTCTAAATTCATTTCCTTTTTGGGGAGTAAAGACATTGCGTTACAAATATAGGACACCAGATCTCCGGACTGTAAAAATTGCAGTTCCGTTGAATGGCTATCGTATATGACTTTCCATGAGCTGAACAGCGTTATTGCCACGTTTTTAGGGATTACAATTTTTTTGGCAGTGGATGCGTAATTTAAGCAATCCTTGGGATTGTTCGTAATGGGGAACTGTAAATCTTTGTACAGGAATAGCAGCAATTTCAATAAGTTCTCCAAGCAAGTCTCGAATTGGAACAGTATTCTAATTGAGTTCGATGGTTTAGTCTTATTCAAAATGAAGTTGTAAGACTCTATGAGGGAGACGATGTCATCAAACCGGTTTTCGTTTAGTGCGTAGTCCCTTTTCGTATATTTCTCGAGGTTGACAAAATTCAAAATGGACTCCTTTATCTCGCCATTTAGCATGAAATATATCATAGCCGTTTTGCTTACGGTGATACTTTGAAATGTCTTCGCCATCGACGAGATGATGAATGTTTTCCACTGTGGAAGTGGTTTATGGTTCAGTGTTATCAAAAACTTCTGTAACACTATGTGGACCTGATCCAATGTAGTGTCATTTGATTCGTTGGCTCTTGGAAATTTCGCCCTCGACAGAATTTCTTCGCAGTACTGTAACATTTTGGGTTGTTCTGTATCCAAGTCTGTATCATTATCCCTAGATGCTTCGACGTACATCATTGCAATGAGCGGGTTACGAGATTTGAACTTCTCAAACAAATTTTCCAAACTGGGCGCGTTCAACTCTAAAGCGATCAATTGCAAGTAGTAATACACGTACCCGTACGATTTTTTCGGAATGTAGTCAATAACTTGCAACAGCTTTTGGTAGTGTATCAGTGGATTCCCCGTGATTTTAGCTTTGTAGTATAAATTTTCCAAATCCAACAGACTGTGGAAATCGTGGTAAACGGATCCCTTTTCACTTCTAGCCATACCTGCTTGGAAGTTCTCATCTAGCAGTTTCATAGATGTGTCATAATCCGCCAAATAGAACAAAATGATACACTTACAATTCACTAGAATCTTGGTTGCCAGGTTCAAAGTTGCTGGATCCTGGGCTAGAGTAACAGTTTGGTCCGCTGTGGCCTCCATTTTCTTACACTGATCCATCAAGACACGGCCCACGTCCTGCGAAATTCCATTATTTTGAGACAGATGGTAGTATAATCGGAACTGTAGCGCCAGTATGTTGTCAAGCAGGGGAACACCAGATTCGAAGGTGGATGCACCCATCATCCGTCTCTCCAGCGCCTCTGCAACAGAGTCCCTGATCACATTTGTTGCAAGCATTGTGTGTCTCTCAATCTCAACAACGAAACCTATATCAAATAAGTTCAATTGAGCCCCACACTACTCTTTTACCAGTCCATAGCACCAGACTGCACTTGCTCTGTGATAAACTCGAGGTCAGCTTCAGTTAAAGAGAAGCCCAAGATTGACACTAAAAGAAAAAGAAACGTGAAATTGCGGTTTGAATTACCCAATTGGGGAACCCATCCCAATTGGGAAACAGCCTTCAAGCCCTAATTTTTTTCTGTTTTCAAACCCTAAAAAGCAATTTGCTCCGCGAAAATAAAAAAAAAGGGTACATTCCACGGACTCTTTTTATTTCCGCGGAATTTTCAAAAAAGAAAGAAACCTTTTAGACACAATTTCCAATGTTCCCTTTTTTGGTGAAAAGTAGAAACGTGATTAGATAATCATGAGTACATTATCAATGTTGCATTGGTCAGAAAGACTATACGGATATGTATAGATACATGTATATATATATTGGGGGTTGGCGATCTGAAGAAGGCAAAGAGGGTTGGTTGTCTTGATTGTGCCTAAGAATCGCCTCATTTGGGCATCGATTGAATAGGATTACCTGAGTTTATTTATGCAGGGCGATACAACGAACGGGAAAAGTTTGGATAGTACGAGAATGAACTCAATGGACGGCAGTAGCAGCAGTCGTGGTAGTGCTGAAGCTAGCAGTGTCGCAGACGATATTGAAGGGTACGAGCAATCTAAGGTGGAACCTTTGGGTGTCCCCCTGCAGCCGGTGAGGACGAGTCTTTTCTCTCCCAGGATGAAGGGGACGAGGAAGAAGATTCTCATAAAGTTTGTACTGGTCAATTTGTTACTGGGGGCGTTCATCCTCTCACTGTTGACAGTGTACTGGGGGGCGACATACAGAACCACTAAACATTTGCGTAGAGTCACCGTGGTGGCTGTGTTGGAGGATGATCCTGTGGATTCCCCCATTAGCGAGGGTATGACAGATGCCCTGCCAGGTTTGATTGATGCTAACCCTTTAGGCTGGAAAATCTTCAATACTTCCCATTTTATGGCAAAGTACAACTTAGATAACCGTTCAGAGATATCCGAGCGGTTGATCAAGCTTGTGTACGACGAGAAATACTGGTTTGCGTTCCACTTGAAACCTAATATGACTTTCTCATTGTATAACTCTTTGGTCAATGCGGGGCCCGACACGGTCCGGTTCAATTCTACCGAGTTTGTGGATGTGGTCTACGAGACGGGGAGGGATCCCGCAAGTGTTGCGTCCGTCATGATACCGTATGTGAAGGAACTTCAAAGCCAGTGGAAGAACTACTATCAAAGCACGTACCTACCTTCGTTCCTTTCCAATATTACCAATACGAACGACTTTCAAGCAAGACCACAAATGTGGTCTACCCTGGGGGACATCACATTCAACTTCATTGATTACAGACCCTTCTATGACCGGATAATCTTATCGCCGTTGCAAGTTGGTATGATTTACTGTATCATTTTAACGGTTTTCCAGTTTGCTGTCTTCGGTCCATTGCACATGGAGATGGCGCGCGTCTTGAAACCAAAACACATTTTCATTTACAGACTGTTCATGTCGTGGTCAACGTACTTCTTCATGTCCCTCTTCTTCTGCACCGTTTCAGCAATGATGCAGATCGACTTCACAAGGGCATTCGGCCGCGGTGGGTTTGTCGTCTACTGGTTTTCCACTTTGCTCGTCATGGCCGCCGTCGGTGGTGCAAACGAAAACGTTATAGGTCTCATTGTAGTGTACGGCCCACAATATTTGACTTCATGGCTGTTGACGTGGATTATCATGAACATCGCTTCAAGTTTCTACCCACTCGTCCTAAACAACGTTTTTTACAGATACGGTTACATGATGCCTTTGCACAACGGTGTCGATATATTCAAAGTGATATTCCTAAACGTATCGAAACAACATATGGGGAGGAACTACGGTATATTGGTAGCGTGGATTGCTGTAAACACCATCCTTGCTCCTGTAGTGATGAAATTCATCGGTAAAAAGGCGCAACAAAACGGTAAGCTACAAGACCAAGCAGTTTTGAAGAAATACAATTTACTGCAGGACAGTTCGTAGGCATATAAACACGAATTTTTGATAGATTTATATACTGGGTTTGGTCAATAGTCAGTTTTTTTATTCGTCATCGACTTTTTTTTACGGTAATTAAAGTGTTTCTAAGAAACCGCGAACCATGTTGAGACCATGTTGGGCTCATCCTGCGGTAAAAGAACACTACAGATAGCTGACAATGGCCGATCAAGTGGAAAGGAAGAAGTCTTACAGATGGGTGAGTGCATCCCACGTTAACTACGATGGAGCAGACTGGGATACGGACAGTGGAAGCGACCTTGAAAGTAATGATCCCCGGAATGCTAAGCCATCAACAATAGCCGAGCCGCTTCCAACATTGCCTGAACAGAATGGTAGTCGGCAAGACCATGTGGATGTTGAAACACAGAAGGAACACAAAGCTCCTTCAACACCGCATTTGCAAAACAGCCTCGGAGGTAACCCAGAACACGATGCCCAAGATGGTACGAGGCTGAAGGAAACACCAATGATGGCCAACATTGTGTCACCGAGCATGCAGTCATCATCGCCCCTAATGAGCACACCGAATCTCAATGTCAGTAGTTCCAAAATGTCCAGTGGCAAGAAGTCGCCGAGTAGGAGCATCAACCATGATTTGGATAATTTGATGAAGCAGATATCCAAAGAGATGACACCATTGTTGCCATCGAAAGAAAAATTTAATGACCAAAGTAGCGTTTCTAATGATTCGCTGCATGATGACCCTGAAATTTTCACCAGCGCAAGAGCTACTCAAAGTCCTTTCCAGCATCCAGACAATATTCAAAGAAGCTCTGGGCCAACGGATGTTGAACAAGACGTGCCGCGAAATCAGCACAGTAGCATCGGGCAACAAAGTTTAAACTCCTCTACCTCGAAAAGTGATGGAGATGAGGAAAGCCTCAGGGTGTCAAAGAACGGCTACTTTGAGGAATACATGGACTCGGATCATAGTGGGTCAGACGATGATGCTCAGGATGATGATTCTGTGATATCTGTGGAAGAGCACAATGAGCAAATAAATATAAATGGAGACGACAGCTTAAGTACAAAAAACAGTCATCAGGGGGGAGCAAATCAAATCCAAGATACCGTTGAGGACGCATCAACTTTCCAAAATCCTGATTTAGAAGTAGATGAGAAGATTAGTCAAGAGGAAAATAAAGCCATGCATTATACAAACCAAGTAGCAAATCAAGGTGAAGAGCAACAAGATACAACTGAGAAGACCCCCGTGCCTTTACAACTGTCAGAGCATAACAACTATTCTGAACTGAGTATACCTGATACGATATCTTCCCATGATCATTCTTCAGATGAATTGCAGAGCAATGGAGAAGAGGAGCAAGTTTTACCGGAACACTCGCAGCAGCATGACGACAGGTCACATCATCAAGACACTGAATCCAATGTTACCAACATGTATGATGACGATACGCTTTCGTTTACCCAGTCTGTTGGGTACGAACAAGAGTCTGCCATACTTCCTGAGGTAGAAGAGAACGCAGATTTCAAGTTTAGCAATAAAGAACATCGTACATCAATCATTGAATCTAGTGAAGACGATGATTATCATCAAAACATCAAGGATGCAGGTCATGCCACGGATAATGGCAGCGATGGATCTTCGATAAAAGTTTCAAAGAATGGGTATTTTTCCGAGATGTTTGATTATGATCAAAACGACCGTGATATTGAAGGAAATAAGCATACTGAGCAAACAAACAATGTAGATACTGACACTCTGTCTGGTATTGGAGGAAATTTGGCAGAAAATAGCCCTGATCGCTCCGAGACATCAATGAAGCAAAAAGACACCAATGTGATAGATCGCGGAGATGCAGAGATAGACGATGGATCCGTTCCTTCTGAACACGCTGATATTGATGGTAACACGACTGATGAAGATACTAACGACATGACCACCTCGAGGAAATCTGTCAACATGGGAAAATGGAAACCGGACACGGATTCCTTGAGAAATGATTTTGTTCAAGAGACCGCCAAAAAGGCTGTTCCTGAGGGCTTTGTTTTGGACAAAGATGGCAAATTAGTAGACTTGACCCCATCGAGCATGAAACCAAGAGTAGTTTCTACTTACTCTGAGATTGAGAGCGGCTGGAACGTGTTTCCATCTCAGACTGGGGAAAATGATGATCTCGAAACCATCAAGGATACTAAAACCCTTTATGATAATAGTACTATCTACAATGTTCCTGGTCTAATAGCCAAGAACCAAAATCTACCGCCTCTGCCTGAGAAAATGATGCCAACCCAAGAAGAGGTAGACGATGACTACAAGCCGTCAATGTCGCTTGTGGCTTCTGCACCAAGTCACCTCAATGAGGATGGCTTGGGTATTTCACAGCCCAACTCCAAGGATACCGCGAAGGCGACCTCGAACGCAGAAAATATGCCGAAATTGGATACATGTAAGATACTCTTGGCCAAAACGTCTAACAAAACAAAGTATACACAATTGAACGAGTATAGCCAAGCCCTATCTGAATATGACTCCGGTATACAAACATGGATTAGCTTCTCTCTGAAGTCCACTTCGAATAGTGATAAGGACTATTTGTTCCAAAACTACAAACAAAATAAGCATGTTAAAGAGGCATACGCTAAAGCAGACGATATTAGTAAAAAATACACAGTTAGCAATACAGTAGCCAGTGTAAATCAGAACGTTAATCAAATTAGGAAAAAGGTGTTTCATCATGGTATCAAACCCAAATCATTGTTCAGCACAATTAGTAAAGGAGTTAAATTGTAGTCTCCGGCGGTTTAAAGTTACATTTGAAATTGGCACAAGTTGCCCAAATTTTTATACAAATTGATATAGTTGTTATTTAGCTGTTTTTTTTTGCTTTGGCATGTTCTTATTGCCAAAAGAATAAGTCGCTGATAATAGTTTTATTTAACCTTCGTAGGTAATGTATTGCATCAGATTACATATATCTTTTCTTTTACTGGACAGTCAGTTTGAGC
This sequence comes from Huiozyma naganishii CBS 8797, assembly GCF_000348985.1. Classification (NCBI taxonomy): domain Eukaryota; kingdom Fungi; phylum Ascomycota; class Saccharomycetes; order Saccharomycetales; family Saccharomycetaceae; genus Huiozyma; species Huiozyma naganishii. The sequence goes on from NC_035928.1 coordinate 160,079, forward strand.
CTGTGGTGATATCACATTCCCGTCATTTACAATATCAAACAGAAACCGTTTCGTCAAAAAGCTAAAGTAAGTTGTGGTTAAACAACTTATCTACAGTGTGATATTCTTAGTTGGTCCGTATACGTAGTTTTAAGTTATATCAGTTGTCCATGATTATGTATATTTGATCCGTTTTGGTTTGTTCTTGGTTCCTGGGTCAGCGATTCAAAAACTGTCTTAAAAGATGTCGGTGCAGATACCTTGCAGCTTATATACGTTGTCTCGAGTTCGTATACTCACATGTCGGGTTTATAATAGTTCATAGTACTGTGATTGAGAGGGTAACGGGTCATAAGTCCATTCCCAAAGGGAGTTCCCGAGTTATCCTCACTATTTACCGCATCAAATTACAATATCATGTAATTTCCAACTAATAGCCACAGCAAAAAAGACTCAATATAGGTAGTTTGCTAAATAAATAGATTTGAGATAACGTGGCCATCTGCATGTCTTGCTGTTGGATATTGGAAATCCGGCTTTCGTACAATGCTACATTGCTTATCATCATATAAAAGGTGAAAAGAATTCATCGACAGTTTATGTAGCTCTCCTATATAATGCGTATACGGGGGAGGAGCTTCCGGCGCTCGGCAGTGACCGTCTGCTGGAGGACCCTGCCACGCCTCAAACATGCGTAGTGTAGCATCATTCTTAGCTTCTAGAATTATTTTTGCAGGTTATTTATTTGGGTTTTACCTTTGTTGGAGTTTGAATCTATTTCAAAATGTTAAAATTGAAAAGTATACCAAAGAACTTGAAGTACGGGGTACCGGGATAGTAAAGTTGCCAACGCCTTAATAATTGTATTGTAGATAAGCAAGAGTTAGGTACTCCAAACATACCAAAGGTTCTTGTATTTCTTCTTCCTACAAGAAATGAAACTAGTCTCACACTATAATAAGGCAAACAAAAATGGGACAGTCATATCAGAGTGACTATACTATACAGAAATAAGGCGACTACTGTAACGTTTTTTTCTACGTAGGTAAACATAACACTTTTTGTTTTACTGCAGGGAACATTGAGTATCTGTATGTCACTGGAATTTGCTCCTCGTTTCAAAAGCATTACTTAGTCTGAAAGGGTGTTCTGAACAATCCCATTCACTTCAAAATAATCCTCGCGAGTTTCAACCAGTGTCTCTTAATCTTGCACAAGAGCGAAAAGAAGCCAAAGGGAGAAGAGAGGGTCAAGAAATGATTATAGAGATGAAGACATATTCATCATTAATGCAGCATATATATATAAATTCTTCACTATATCCATTTGTTTCCATACTTCTATAAAATGACTTTAGCTTAAATTTGGTATACTACCTCCCTTAGTTTTATTACTATCACTCTTTATTCTTGTTACAGTGTCGTTTCAATAGTAATGTACAGTTCGTACAGCCGCACGTCAAAAATAACAAAACCTCATGATTAAAAAAAGGTTCGAGATTCGCAGCGAACGAGACCCAACTGTTCACCCCCCCAGAAGAGGTACAGGACCCCAACATACCTGCAAATAATCATGCCCTTTGCTTCAACAGATACATACTATTTGGGTCTTGATTTGTCAACGCAGCAATTGAAGTGTTTGGCAATCAACCAAGCTTTGCAAATTGTCCACTCGGAGACTGTGGAGTTTGACAAGGAGCTTCCTCATTATGAGAGCAGGAAGGGTGTCTATGTCAATGGAGATGTCATAGATTGTCCAGTACTAATGTGGATTGAGGCTATTGACTTGGTGTTCAAGAAGTACGTCAAGGCACAATTCCCGCTTAGCCAAGTACATGCTATTTCCGGTTCTTGCCAGCAACATGGTTCTGTATATTGGTCGGAGGAAGGGGAGGCTTTATTGGAGAAGTTACAAGACAAGTCTTCAGGCTCTTTGATTGACCATTTGGATAGTAGTGCATTTTCCAGGCAGACCGCGCCCAACTGGCAAGATCATAGTACGGGCGCACAATGCAAGGAGCTAGAAAGCATTGTGGGGGGACCTGGGAAGTTGGCGGAATTAACTGGTTCAAGGGCCCATTTTAGGTTTACGGGTCCACAGATCCTGAAAGTAGTAGAGACGGAAGGCGCAACTTACAAGAAGACTGCTCGCATAATGCTTGTCTCTAACTTCCTGGCGAGTGTATTTTGCGGTAAGTTTGTAGGTTTAGAAGAAGCCGATTCGTGTGGGATGAACCTCTACGATATCCCAAGCAGGAAACTAAACGATAAATTGTTACAGTTCATTGATAGTAAATCTGATGGACAAGATGGATTGTTGCAGAAGTTAGGGGGCGAGCCCATGGAGTGCAAGACACCAACTCCAGTAGGGAAAATAGCCCGGTATTTCGCTGACGTTTACAAGTTAAACCCGGAATGTTCTATTTTCCCTATGACCGGTGATAACTTGGCCACAATCTGTTCATTGCCCTTGCAAAGCAATGATGTTTTGATATCTCTGGGTACCAGCACGACAGTGCTACTGGTTACCGACCAGTACCATACTTCTCCAAACTACCATATGTTTACTCACCCAACGATTCCAGATCATTACATGGGGATGATCTGCTACTGTAATGGTTCTTTGGCGAGGGAGAAGGTAAGAGACCAGCTAGAAAATGACAAATCCTGGACCAAATTCAACGATGCAGTAATGGACGACTCTCTCGACACTTCTGACGAGTTGGGGATATATTTCCCATTCGGGGAGATTGTCCCCAGTGTATCTGCTACATACAAGAAGGTTAAATTCGATAAATCGACTGGCCAAATTACCTCAACGGTCTCGAATTTCGACAACGCGAGACATGACGCGAAGAACATTGTAGAATCTCAAGCGTTGAGCTGCCGTGCACGGATCTCGCCGTTGCTTAATGCGGTCAGCGATCCATCTCCAAAGGATAAAAACTTGACAGTGACCTTCGACTACGATACAAATGTGCCCCTGAGTGAGTACACCTGTAAGAGACCCAAGCGAGTCTTCTTCGTAGGCGGGGCCTCCAAGAATGATGCCATTGTCAAGAAATTCGCTCAAGTACTGGGCGCAACGGAGGGGAACTACCGCCTCGACACCCCAAACTCGTGTGCCCTCGGTGGGTGTTTCATCGCAATGTGGTCCGATGCATTTGTGTCCAAGCGTACTAACTTACCGTTTGACCAATTCTTGAACAAAAACTTCCCCTGGGACTCGCTAGATTTTGTATGTCAATCGCAGACCGCTCAATGGGAGAATTACAATAAGATGCTTGTCCCATTGAGTCGGCTGGAGGCCATGTTAGACTGACACACTACCGTCTTCTTTTAAATACTTTCTTGTACATACAGTTCACTTTGAAGCAATAAGCCTTTTTTCATATTGAACGATTTTTGTGAGATAACGGATGCCTTGAGTGGGCAGCACCGTTAGCATTGTGATGAGACGCAAGATCCGGGACGGCGCGACATGTGGAGGGCATTAACTAGAAACTCGGTGTCCGCGATCAATGCTGGTACGTTGAGATATTTACATGTCACGGGGCGACTATGGAACGCGCAGCCCTTTCTCATGCCGGCGATGTCGCCCACGATGGAAAAGGGTGGTATAGTCAGTTGGAAGTTCAAGCCGGGGGACTCGTTCAAGTCCGGGGATGTTCTGCTAGAGGTGGAGACTGACAAAGCGCAGATTGATGTGGAAGCTCAAGATGACGGTCAAATGGCAAAGATTTTAGTAGACGATGGTGCTAAGGACATTGCTGTTGGCACGCCAATTGCTTACCTTGCCGAAATGGAGGACGATTTATCCAAGTTGGAGTACCCAGAGTTTAATGCGAATGTTGAGCATTCTGGGGGGGAGAGTTCTCCCCCTCAGGAATCTTCTGAGAAAGGTAGTTCATTACGGGGGGACGCAGCCCCCCCTACCGGAAGCACCAAAGAAACTTCAAAAGATGATACATTGCTACCCTCGGTGGGTATACTACTGAAAGAGAATGGGATCTCACCAACTGATGCTTTGAAGAGTATCAGTGGATCTGGTCCAAATGGAAGGATTTTGAAGGGCGATGTTCTTGCACACCTGGGCAAGATCCCGAAAGAGTCTGTGAGTAAGATCCAAGATTACATCTCGAAGAATTCCAAGCTGGATTTGACGGGGATTAAGATGCGTAGCTCAGAGACTGTGACCAATGAGGGCTCTGCAGCTGTGAAGGGTGAATCTTCCGCTCCCCCCAGTAAAACACCAGTACCCAAACCAGAAAATATCACCATTGCCGAAGACATAGTGATCACACCTCGTGCAGGGGTCGATTCATTCAAGTTGGAGGGGGTCGTCAGGTCATACATGAACGAGGCATACCACTACACTCACGAACTACCTGTGAGCAACACGCAATCCGATTTCTTCGATCCAGTTTTCGAGGACTTGATCACGCAGGATCCAAGATCTGCGAGGTTCTCATTTGAGTACGCGCTTTCCCCGCTGACTGGTGACGGTGCTGGTGCCCGTGAGGACATATTTGACGTACTTAAGCGGTCCTCGGCAAGAGAGGACAAAGACCCCGTTGCCAATCGTAAGGAGTCCGACTACGTCTTATCCGTTAAGATTGTCACAGATGGGAAATACGATGATGCGAAGTGCAAAGCTGAAAGGTTTCTTGAGTACGTGAGACAGCTGGAGTCGCTATGAGACGAGGCAGCCGGAGCCCGGAAGTAAGTTCGTGACAATATTATAACGAATGGTAAATACATGTATATCTAGTCTATCACACTTGCGTGTTGTTTCTGTTTTCATGGTCTTACGGGTTGCTTCAGAAGACGAGGTATCCGTTGTCCTCCAAGAACAGGACCACTTTCTGCACAATATGGTTAATGTTGTTTGCGTCTGATGCGTCAAGTTTGATGTCCGTGCCCAACTTGTACAAGTTCTGGTGCTTGACTGCGGCCTTAGATTGGTCCCACTCGGAGGGGACGATCAGCCCAGTGCCCGATTGGATGAGGTCTGGGATCAACGACAACAAGTTTGCGTCCGAGTTGTGGTGTTCGAAGATCTTATAGAATCTACCACCGCCGAATTGCAAGAACGTGGACAGTAGTGCGATCGACAATTGGTTCGCAGGGACTTTGATGTCGTTTGGTATGACGATAGCGAACCCTTGCTTCGGTCTTGGTGGGTTTGATTCTCTAAGGACTTTGACGACTTCTGGGTACGAGAACCAGTCTGGGATGTCACCGCCCAGTCTGAGACGGCGTCTCAACTCTGTCCCCGATATGTTCAACGTTCTTGTTTTCGAGGTGTCGATCTCGTCGATTGGTGCGTAGCGGTCCTCGTCTGGGAGGTACGTGACCATTCTGAAGGGTACGACCTGGATTTCGAGTTCGTTCTTGTATGACTCTACGAGTTCCTGGGCGTCGTATGGCCCGTAGAAGTCCACACCTTTCGAGTTAGACCCTGGCCCCGCATGGTCTCTCCCCACGATGAAATGGGATGCACCGTAGTTCTTCCTGATAATCGCGTGCCAGACTGCCTCTCTGTCACCGGCCATTCTCATAGCGAGTGGTAGGAGGGACAAGAACGCAATCCCATTGGGGTACCGCTTAATGATCTCCTGGTAGACACGCACACGTGTGTGGTGGTCGATATCCCCCGGTTTCGTTAAACCAACCACTGGGTGAATAAGCACTTTTGAGTTTGTCTCTCTTGCAGCTCTAACGGTGAGTTCTCTGTGAGCTCTATGCATTGGGTTTCTTGTTTGGAAGGCTACCACACGGTCCCAGTTTCTCGACTGGAACTCTAGTCTTAGCTGAGCTGGGGTCTTTCTCAGCCCAGGGTAGTCGTAATGGACTGGCAATTGGATTGCCTCTAGAGACCCACCAACGTAGTACTCACCGGCGGTTTCGTTGAGGTACACTATTGCCGGGTGTTCTGGGTCGCCCCTGAACACTTTCTCCGCCTCTAGGGACTTATCTGGCTTATAGACGTCCTGCACGGTCAAGATGGCAATGGGGATCTCCCCATCTTGAGTCAGTGTGATTCTCTGGTTTGGCTTAAGGCTGGCCCCAAAAGTGGCAGACACATCCAGAGTGATTGGGATAGTCCAAAGGGCCCCCGACTTAAGACGTGATTCGTTCACTACACCGAGGTAGTCCGATTCGTTCAAAAACCCGTCTAGGGGAGAAAACCCACCGTTAAGGATCAATTCTGCGTCGCAGATCTGTCTTGCAGTCAGAGTCCACTGTACCAGCGTCCCGGACTCCTTAAGCAACGCATCGTGCTTCGCAGCGTCTCTCGCGACAAGATCCTTCAACACACCACCGTGAGGAGCGGGCATTTTGTATTTGTTGTGTCGTTCTTATGAAACTACAAGACGAAACCAGCAACACCAGTCCCCGGTTACCAGACCACGACGCGGTCCTTTTTATAAACCGCCCGTTGCATCGTCTGCGTGCAGCTGCTGTGCAATTGAGTCCACTGTGAAACTTGCCGCCACCACAGCTTTGAGATCCAACCCTCTTGCCAGTCGTTGGGACCTGTTGGGTTTATGTGACACCGCGCGCTGCGTTGCCCGATCCGGCAATTCTGTAGCGCCAGACGCCGGAGGCGACCCACAGTTTTCCGACGCCACAGTTTGGGCGGTGCAACGTGTCACGTGGGCCGCAAAACTGTGTGTGTGCGTGTGCTGTTTTTGAGATCCGGGTCACCCAGACCTCGCTTTTCGGCGTCTCCTCCGCCGGGCATCCACTAGCGGTGCAGCGGGCATCCCGTAAGCCCCGGGCATCCTGTAACCCTGGAACCCTGTGCGTGCCGGCAGAAATAGACGCCGCCGCATTACAGGATGCCCGCTGAACCCACACCGCGCACACGCCGCCCGCGCCGCACAGACACACGCAGCGCACCGCGCGTAATCAACGGGCAGCGAACACTCACACGCATGATGTGGGAGCTGCTAGGAACTCGCACTGAACAGCAACCGGGATACACCTGGTCGCCGATTCTACCCTGCAGGTATCGCACGGCTTGTAAAGCAGTGCGATACTACTACTACTGCTGCTATTATGGCAACTCTGTCTCTCTTGAGTCGCTGCCGAACAAAACAGAACGTAACAGAACGTTAGGGCGGATTTTAAATCTCTCAAATTAATCCTCGTGAGTTCGTGCGTGCGTGCGTGCGTGCGGTGCGTGTCTCATTTGGAATTCGGGTTGCTCCTGCGAATATATAAACTGTGTCCTTCGCTGTCAAAAATAATTGTAACTGTCTTCTCTTATTTCTACTTTCCTTATTCTTCCTCTTACTCTTCTTCCCCCTTCACAAGAGATCAAGGAACTTAGTTTTTCATACAACATCACTAATCTCCCCCAACACAAACACATTATTCAAAATGGCCACCAGCATTGCTATTAACGGTTTCGGTAGAATCGGTAGATTGGTTCTAAGAATCGCTTTGACCAGAAAGAACATCCACGTCGTCGCCATCAACGATCCTTTCATCACCAACGACTACGCCGCTTACATGTTCAAGTACGACTCTACCCACGGTAGATACGCCGGTGAAGTCTCCCACGATGACAAGCACATCATCGTCGACGGTCACAAGATCGCCGTCTACAACGAAAGAGACCCAGCCAACCTTCCATGGGGTTCCTCCAACGTCGACATCGCCATCGACTCCACCGGTATCTTCAAGGAATTGGACTCTGCCCAAAAGCACATCGACGCCGGTGCCAAGAAGGTCGTCATCACCGCACCATCCGGTACCGCCCCAATGTTCGTCATGGGTGTCAACGAGGACAAATACGCTGGCCAGACCATCGTCTCCAACGCCTCCTGTACTACCAACTGTTTGGCTCCATTGGCCAAGGTCATCAACGACGCCTTCGGTATCGACGAAGGTTTGATGACCACTGTCCACTCCTTGACCGCCACTCAGAAGACCGTCGACGGTCCATCCCACAAGGACTGGAGAGGTGGTAGAACCGCTTCCGCCAACATCATCCCATCCTCTACTGGTGCCGCCAAGGCCGTCGGTAAGGTCTTGCCAGAATTGCAAGGTAAGTTGACCGGTATGGCTTTCAGAGTCCCAACCGTCGATGTCTCCGTCGTCGACTTGACCGTCAAGTTGAACAAGGACACCACCTACGACGAAATCAAGAAGGTCATCAAGGAGGCCTCCGAGGGTAAGTTGAAGGGTGTTCTAGGTTACACCGAAGACGCCGTCGTTTCCTCCGACTTCTTGAGCGACTCTCGCTCCTCCATCTTCGACGCCGCTGCCGGTATCCAATTGTCTCCAAAGTTCGTCAAGTTGGTTTCCTGGTACGACAACGAATTCGGCTACTCCACCAGAGTCGTCGACTTGGTTGAACACGTCGCCGCTAACTAAATTCAAAACTAACTGATACTTTGTTATTGTCTTTTATTACGCTACTTTTGAATTTATGTGTGTGTTCCATGCTTATCTGACCGTCCTCTCGATGGTTGTGTAATGTTTGAAACGCAGATGATGTTTGATACAGTTGATTTGAGTGTCTACGTTTTCTGACAAGTGTATGTATAAACTTCTTTATGTGTATATTTCAATGAATTTATGGACGTAGTCCTCATCATCATATTTTTTCGCCCGTTTCTTCTGTCTAACCCTTAATGGATTCCGTAGAACCACGTATGGAAACATTACTGTAATATTGATATGTACGTATACAATGTTTGTATTTAACCTCAATCCCCTCTCATAAAGGGAAAATAGTAAATCTATCGTAGGAGGGAGGAGGAAGAAAAATGTAGTATGCCTATATTCGACGCTACAAGAGGCAGCGAAGCAAGCAAGGGACGAGACGGCGTAGAAATAAAAAAGGAAATATCACATTCCATATCATTCCTCGTCAGAGTCCTCCTCAGAATCGTCGTCAGAGTCGGACTTGTTGTCCAGTTCTTTGCTCTCCAAGAGAGCTTGCAACTCAGCGTCCTCAGTGGCAGTGACGGCCTTTGGTGCCATCGTGATGTTGCACACACCGTTGTACTTGGTGATGACGTCGTTGATCTGGGTGATAGCACGGTCCAACACCTCAATACCTTGCTGTTTGTCCAAAGCCTGTGTGGTGATGACGTACAGTGGCGCGGCAACCAGTTTCACTTTGATTTGCATCTTTTCCGTGGACAGACTCTCAGCAGACTTCAACGCCTCCTTGATCGCGTCGATCCCCTCGTAACCGAAGGAGGACACTTCGACATCGGCTCTGATCTTAACAGCCTGTGGGGTCAACCTCTTGGAGATGTAGGTCTTGAGTTCCTCCAACACTTCCTTGGATGGTGGGTCGATGCCCTCCCAGACGGTCTCATCTATGATGGACAGCTTGAACGCCTCGTAAGCGTGGCCGTACTTTCGACTCAATGGCCACGCAATGGTCTTATATAGCTCCTCCAGTGCGATCTGGAACTTCTCCGCACAGTATCTCAGGATCGAGTGCACGGTTTTCGACTTCTGGTACTTCTCCTCACACTTGATGATGTCCTCGGAGGACACACGACGCTTGGACAAGTCGATGTACCCCTTCTCCTTGTCGACACGCAGCACAACAACGACGTCGTTCTTACCGACACGGATCAGCTTCTGGATGGATCTTATACGTCTCCGGGACAACTCGCTCAGCAGAATCATACCCTCGATGTTGTCGTACTCCAGCAACTTCACGTACGCACCCATCTCGGCAATCTGCTGCACATTGACCATGACAATGTCATCGACCTCGGGGAACTTGTTCTCGTAGAATCTACAGTGGCTTATGGACATGGCTACTGGACTTGGATTCAGGGAAACAGCTAGAAACGGGTTCGACCCAGTTACCAATCGTCCAACAAGTAATCTCTGTCCGTATGTATCTGCAATGAGAAGAAGTTACTCACAGAGAGACACACATTCAGAGGAAAAAAATTTTCACCGTTCGTACAGTGTGATATTGGGGAAATCCCAGAGTAATAAGCGTGGTGCGGTCACGTGCTCGACTGGGTGATGGTAATACATTAGTTACTTTACATACATACTACAAATGTGTCTGGTTGTCTAGCACCATAGATGTAGAAACCTTGCGAAGAAAGACCTCTTGGCCAATTGCTCTTTCTCGATCCGCATCTCCTCGCGGCACACTTCGACGTCGACGACTTTCCTGTCTGAGACGAGGTCCATATCCGCGACATCGATGAGCAACCTCTTCTTTCTGATGTACAGTTTGTGCCCGACGTAGCATACAATTAGGATCGGGAAGGACAAGTACCCCTCGAAGAAGGATGTTGCGTCCGCACCCTTGCCCCCCAAGGGGAACAGCGAAGTCCAAAAGGATGCGACCAAGACGAGGAACAGGACAATGACACCGTACCAGGACCCGCTGACCCCAGTCATCGATATGTACGGCAGCTCGTCGAGGGAGATCCCCTGGTGTGCCATTGCCTGGCGGAACCTGATGTGCGATAAGTTGATCGCCATCCATGCGAAGATGGTCGACAACCCGGAGAGTGCGCTCAGCCATGTGAACACTTCCTCCTGTTTGTCACTTGCAGCAATGAAGGACAGTAAGCCGAAGAAAAGGGTGAGCAGTGTCGCGTTGAGGGGTCTCCCCTTGCGGTCGACGCGGCCTAGGAACCGGGGCAAGTTTCTAATTCTGGCCATGGAGACCATACACCTTGAACAAGCGTACACTGCACTGTTGGCGACGGAGACGATAGCGATTAGGATGATCGCGTTCATGAGCGACGGTAACCCCCTGATCCCACCATTTTCGATAGCGATGACCAGTGGAGAGGATGCGGCGTCGACGGAACTGGACCCGTTCAACAGTTTCGGGTTGTTGTAAGGGACTAGACAACCGATTAACGTTAGGATGGTGACGTACGATAAAGTGATCAACCAAAAAGTTCTCTTTGCCGCCTTGGGGATGGTTTCTCTTGGGTTTAAACTTTCAGCGGCAGACACAGCTGTCAGTTCCATCCCAGAGTAAGAGAACGCTGCAGTGACGAACACGGAACACAGCCCCTTGAATTTGGTGCCTGAGGTTTCACCGACAAACGCACCCGGGTCGTGCCAGTACTTCCCACCGATGTACCCGCCCTTGGGCCCACCGCCACATGACAGGACGATCCCAAGGATGGTGAACCCGACGATCGCCAGTATTTTGATCATTGAAAGGATGAATTCGGTCTCCCCGAACGACTTCACGTCGAGCATATTGGCGAAGGCGATTGCCGCGTAGAAGATGGCGACCCAGGCGTCCGAGTTGATCTTATCGTTCCAGTAACGGATTGTAATTGATGCGGCTACCAGCTCTAGGGGCAACAGGACGAGCCACTGTGCCAGGTAGTTGATATTGACTGCGAACCCGAACGAGGGGTCGATGAACCGGGTGATGTAGACGTTGAACCCTCCTACGACGGGGAACGCCGCAGCGAGTTCCCCCAACGAATTGACCACGGTAAACAGACACGTCGAGATGATCACCCAGTCAATGACTAACGATGCTGGCCCACCAGAACTCAATGCAGCCCCAGAGTTCACGAACAGACCCGTCCCGATGGCACCACCGACAGCGAGCGTCAGGAGGTGTCTCACGTCTAGATCTTTGTTCATCTGCGGATGCCCATCGACGTCCTCCTTCATGACACCGGACCCTGCCTCATCCCGCGTGAGACTGTGCGAGTCACCTTTACCCCCGGCGCCTGTACTACTGTTGCTGTAGTTGTACATTTCGTAGGATGTAGTACCGGCACCCATGAACCCGTTCTTCTCGTCGCCGAGCGAGTCCCCGCCGGTACTGCCAGTGGTCACGGGAGCTTCTGCCCGAGCAGAAGCAGCAGGCCTGAACCCATCGACTACCTCGTGCCAGTACTCCCTCCTGAGTGGATTATTCACCATAATTGTCTTGCTCTATCTACAAGGACTAAACTGAATGCCAGCCTGGGTTCTAGCTGTGTGCAGTACACTTGGAAGCAGAACCAACAGAGACTTTGCACGCAGACTCTGTCATCAAGTGTCAAAAGTTTTCAGCTGTATTGCACTGTATGGCTTCACCAGTTCTGCCTCGAAAGAGAAGAAGTCTGGGTGGTGTCGGGATTTTCGTCATTTTTTTGCGGCGACTGAAAATTTTCACAGTTTTTCTGAATGTGCTGCGGGGCTGTTCTGGGTCGAGGCAGGGAGGACAGCGTGGGCAGTAGTGACTCAGCGATGGCCCTTTTGGGGGGGTTCGTGGTCACATGAGACGCACGTGACGAGAAGTAGTGGGCACGTGGTGAGATGGAGCTGAAAACGTAGTAGTAGGCGTAGACAGTAATATAGACAACCCATTGAAGCTCACCCTGCCTGTTGAAGGAACTCAAGATCTAGGGTTGACGGCGCGTTTGGAAGAAATTTATTTCAAAGTAAAAACCAGTGATAGCTACAAATACGGTTGATACTACTGTTGTAAGGAAATACTCCTTGCGTTGGTGATAGCAAGCCAAGATGGTAGTGTAGTGCTTTGTCTCCCTATGAAAAACAGGTCTCGAGGAATTCTGCCGGTCCGTGTCCGTGTCCGGGCAACAGGACGCGTAAACGCAGATCTTAAAGCAATTAAATAAATAAATAAATAAATAACGTGTAGGTCTCCTGGGGCATCAGCGCTGCTCTGGAGCAAAGATACTACACTGGCAGTACCGCAGTCAGGAAACAACAATGGGAAGGCTACTTGGGCTGGAACTGTACAATTTCAAGTCGTACCGCGGGGTCGTTAAAGTCGGGTTCGGTGAGTCGAATTTCACGAGTATTATTGGGCCCAACGGGTCCGGGAAGTCCAACATGATGGACGCGATCTCGTTCGTGTTGGGTGTGCGGTCGAGTTACCTGCGGTCCAGTGCCGTAGCGGATTTGATCTACAGAGGGGTCGTTCCAGAAGAGGAAGATGACGGTGAGGGTGAGGGTGACGGTGACGCCCATAGGGCGTACGTCTCCGCTTTCTACTCTAAGGGCCCACAGGAATCTACCGTCGAGTTGAAAAGAACAATTTCGAAAAATGGCGACTCGACGTACCAGATAGATAGGCGGCAGGTCACTTACAAACAGTACTCGGAGTTTCTGGAGTCCCAAAACATATTGATCAAGGCGAAGAATTTTCTGGTGTTCCAGGGGGACGTCGAGCAAGTCGCATCGCAATCCCCTCTGCAACTTACAAAGTTGTTTGAGGAAGTGTCTGGGTCTGCACAGTACAAGAAGGAGTACGACTTGCTCAAGGATCAACTGGAACAACTGAGCCATTCGGCGACGGAGTCCATAAAGGACAGAAGAAGAGTCCACAGCGAGTTGAAATCGTACAGAGAGGGTGTTTCCAAGGATGAGGAGTACAAGAAAAACTTGGAGAACAAGAAAGAACTAGAAAAGATATTTGCAATGTGGAAACTGTACCACTTGCAAATGGGTAAAGATAAATTGCTAGCAGATATGGCCAATACAGAATCGACAATGAGTAAACTGAGGAAAGAAATCAGGACAAGGGAGGCCACTTTACAGAAATCGAAGGCCTCTTTCGCAAGTGAGACTGCAGCACTGCTGAAACTTAAGAATAAATTGGATTACAAAGTTAGAGACAGGGAGAAGGTTTTGTCGGACATAAGACTGATAAAGCTACCTCAGCGGGCCACTGCGAACCGTATTAGGAACATCGAGAAAAGAATTGATCTGCTACAGAATGAACTGCGCAGACAGGAGTCGTACGTAGCCAGATTCGAAACACAACTGGAAGTGGCCACTAAAACGAAGGTTTCCTTTGAAGCAGAGCTGAAAAGAACTGCAGGTGACGAAAATCGCTATAGATTGACAGACGCAGACCTTGCCCTGTACCAGGAGTTGATGGGTAAGTATCTCTCCGAGGGCAACGGTTCTACCATCGAGGAAAAACTTGCCCTTTTGCTAAACGACAAGCAGGAAGTGGATGACGAACTGGATAGGTACTACAGAATGACCGATGTCGCCAAGTCGCGGATAAACGAGGAACTACAAGTGAACCTGGAGAAAATAGAGATGCAGGCTACCGAGTTGTCCTCCTCATTGAATGAAAAGAACGCTCTCAACGCAGAGAACTTGAAGGAGTTGAAGAACTTGCAATCAGAAATCGAATCAAGGGGCAAACAAGAGTACGACCTTAACTACAAACTGAGGGAAACCCTCGTGAAAATTGACGAACTAAGTGCCAACCAAAGGGAAACCGTCAGAGAAAGGAAGCTAAGGGAAAATGTGGTCTCTCTGAAGAGGCTGTTCCCAGGTGTGAAAGGTATCGTCAGCGACCTGTGTCACCCAAAGAAGGATAAATACTCTGTGTCGGTCGCTACGGTCCTGGGGAAAAACTTCGACTCTGTGATCGTGGATAGTCTATCTGTGGCCCAAGAGTGTATCGCCTATCTAAAAAAACAACGTGCCGGTGTCATATCATTCATCCCACTGGATACTGTCGACTCAGCGGTGGCAACGTTGCCAAGCGTAAACATCCAGGGGTATTTGCTAGCCAAGAACGCAATGGAGTACGAATCGCAGTACGAACGGGCCATAAACTATGTGTGTGGCGATGCAATCATCTGTGATACACTGGACCTTGCGAAGAAACTGAAGTGGGACCACGGATTCAAGAATAAACTGATAGCACTCGACGGTTCGTTGATTCATAGGGCCGGGCTAATGACCGGTGGTATATCCAAAGATGGTAACAACAGGTGGGATAAAGAGGAATACCAAAGTTTGATGACTTTAAAAGACAAGATCCTACAACAGATTGAAGACACGGCTGCGTACGGCCGCTCAGCGTCCATCCAGGCAAGAGAACTTGAGAGTAATATCTCTCTGCTGAACGCAGAAATTGCAAGCATCCGGACTCAATTGACACAAATAAACAGATCCATTGAGGAAAATAAAGTCGAAATAAACCATCAAATTCATTTGGTGGACAAGGAGTATTCCCCCATGATTCTTTCTCTGAAGAAAAAGAAAGAGTCAATTTTGAAACAGTCTAATGAATTAACGGAGGAAAAGGACAGGGTTCAAGTTGTCATTTTCAAAGCGTTCACTGATAAGGTTGGATTCAGCGTCAGGGACTACGAGAGTCATTCCGGCGAGGTGATGAGGCAAAACGCCAAAGAATTGCAACAGCTGCAGAAGGAAATATTAACCGTGGAAAACAAGTTGCAATTCGAAAGAGAAAGATTAGAATCGACAAGGGGGCGCTTGTTGAAGGCCGAAGAGGACATCAAAAAAGCACAACTTGAACTCTCGTTGTTAGAAGAACAAGAAAAAAAATACCATACTCAAATTAAACCGTTAGAGGAGGACATTTGCTCCTTTGAGAAGCAAATCGAGGAAAAGGAAACTGAAATTGAGGGGAAGAAGCTCGAGATAAACAACAAGGAAGAATCCTTGAATGAAGTTCAGTCGAGTGTCGAAGCTGTGAAGCGACAACACGATGAGATAAGTACAGATATCGAGAACCTTGACTTGGAGAGAATTGGCATCCTGCGTAATTGCAAGATTTCCAATAGAGACCTTCCAATCCTTTCTGAAACAAACTTGGCTGATGTACCAATTACCTCGAATGAACAAGGAGATGCTATAAAAATGTCGAACGAGATTGATATCGACTACGAAGAGTTGCCCACGAAGTACAAAGAGAGCTCGTCCAAGCAATTGGAAAAAGAATTGACACGGAGCATCGAGGAGGTGAACGAAATGTTGGAGATATTGCAACCCAATGCAAGAGCAGTTGGCAGATTCGATGAAGCTCAGGAGAGATTCAACGCCATTGACAACGAGACCGAGCGCTTGAAGTCCGAAGAGAGAAAAATTTATGCCCAATTCCTAAAGACAAAGAAAAAACGGAAGGAATTGTTTGACCGTGCCTTTGACTACGTGAGCACACACATAGACGGAATCTACCGAGAACTGACCAAGGACCCGAACTCCACGGCGGAGCTCGCGGGGGGTAGCGCCTCGCTCACGTTGGAGGACGAGGACGAGCCCTTCAACGCAGGAATCAAATACCACGCAACGCCTCCTTTAAAAAGATTTAAGGATATGGAGTATCTTTCCGGTGGTGAGAAGACCGTCGCCGCGCTCGCGCTGCTGTTTGCGATAAACTCGTACCAACCGAGCCCATTTTTCGTGCTCGACGAAATCGATGCAGCGCTGGATATCAAGAACGTCGAGAGAATAGCAGCATACATCAGGAAACACGGTAATCCAAGCTTACAGTTCATCGTCATCTCGCTGAAGAACTCCATGTTCGAGAAATCAGACGCCCTCGTCGGGGTCTACAGAAGACAGCAAGAGAACTCGTCACGGCTAGTCACCCTAGACCTGGGCAAGTACGCTGATTGAAAGTGGGGCCCCAAACAACTCCCACGACGGCACTTGACACATCCGGCAGACAATGGCTATTACAATATCACTATGTACACGTCTTGGGGGAGGGACCCTCCTCTGCGTAAACGACGTTAAGAAACGCTGGAGGCAATGCATTTTGGCCTAAACCTTTTAAGGTGTATATAACATAATATAATATAATATGGAAGGGGAAAAAAAAGGATGTTACCTAACAGTGCAACAATCGTACGATAAAGAGCACCGAAAGCAGACTTTGATTGTCATTGCGTCTATTTGCTGCGCAACACTCCCCTAACCTGGAGTCGGTATAGTCTGAAATACATTGCTAGGTAAGTGAGTCGTGTAGCTCAATAGTATCACGCTAGGTACAAGGACAGCTAGCTGCATTTGCTCTTTTATTCTATTTAAGGTAGCAGGATGAGTGACGACGGCATCAGAGAGCCGGTTCCCCGGAGGAACAAGAAGCTATCGAACCTGCAAACTGGCGACATGTCCATTGGTAAAATGCTGCTGAGGTCAAGAACACCGCGGGTTGGCTCGCCGCGGTTAAAAGTTCCTTCGGAAACAAGAGCTAAATCCGCCACCCCATCTTACAATCTGGCAGATGAGGTCGAAGCAGATACTGTGCTGAAGGGAAGGTTGAAACACTACGGGCTAGACTACCCGGATGATGCGGATGAGTTTGAAGCGTGTTGCTACGACAGGGACTCGAAATGGTTTAGTAGGGATGTCAAGCCTGAATTCCAAGTTGAGAAACATTTACCGTACAACACCGAGACGCACCAAGAACAAGCGAAATACATAGTGCAAGTTTTGGTCAATCTGTATATTGCAATTGCATCGTTGGATATTCAGGGGGTGATTTCGATTACTAGCAAAGACTTGGCGGACTTGAAGGATGACATTGATGACCTAGCTCTGAAAACTGATTTGTTTAGACTTGGGGATGAACAGGTTCATCCTGATAACGACGGGGGCTTCCCAGAGTTTAACGAAGACGAGTTGTACAATGAGGACAACTTTATCAGCAATGCCGGGCCTGACGTGAACACGACAGGTAAGATCACAGCAAAATCATCCTCTGTGGTCAATGTAAACCATTGGAGCAACGAGCTCAGAAACTGCATGAACTTCCCTTTCCCACTTGGTTTAAGGAAAAGATTGGCAACAGTCTATTTTTACCTATCTCTGGTAGATGGTCAAAAGATAGCCCGGGATCTTTTTGTGCGGATTTTTGAGCAGTTGGTAAGTCACGATGACAAGGGGACTAATTTCACTACTTTGCTGCAAGAAAGTGGTTTGATTCTTGATCATAAAATTCTCTTCAGTTTCTTTACCAGTTTTTTCCCGTATCCAGATTCTGACTATAATCGCTATGATTTATCTTGTAAGGAAGATCTAGATTTGTTTAGGGTCTTGCTAAAACTATCTCATTATTCCAAGCCTTTTTTCAACGAGAGTGATGAAACTTTGTTAAAGGATTGTATGCGTTGGTTGCTGTCAAGCTTTTCGCCCGCTACAATGTCCATCGTGCTCCCACTAATCACATCCTTTATTCCTCATCATTACAACAAGGTCTCGAAAGTCACTGACTTCCTTCCAAACTGCTACAGTCTGTGGAGTTCAGTCAGTGCACATGTTGCTGTTGACTCACATATGTACGAATTTGCGGGGGACGTTGCTGAGGGGGCATATTTTAAGATTTTAAAAGAGGGACCAACCCATCTCAGTGACTGTGGCGTGGACTTTGGAGAGTTCGGAATTTTCACCGATAGTCAGATGACGTTCATGTTCAACCGATTACAGGGACAGTTAAGAGCAAATGGTCAAATCCATTCATACGGGAGAGTTGTCAAACCGTTTGTTTATAGCATAAACGGGTCCAATTTTGAACGGTTTTTTGTGGAGTTCGAAAAACTGACTAAAGCCATTAACACGTACGTTCATCCCTCCAATTCTGGATCCTGGACTAAGCCAATAGCCAAATTTGTTCATTCTTTTGTAAAAGCTTACCATAGCAGAGTGCAGGTCGAGAGTAGCAAAGCTCATAAAGTGAATTTTGCTGGCTACTGCTTGAACCCAGACTGCCATGACAAGGTCATAAGGTTGTTGACTGACATTATTTTCACAGGCACACAAAACAAAAGTTCAGAGGTAACGAATTTTTACATTTCTAGTATTGCGTATCTGCTAGACATACCATCCACCACTTCAAACCTCATTTATGACAGAATTTTGGAGGACATATA
This sequence comes from Huiozyma naganishii CBS 8797, assembly GCF_000348985.1. Taxonomy (NCBI): domain Eukaryota; kingdom Fungi; phylum Ascomycota; class Saccharomycetes; order Saccharomycetales; family Saccharomycetaceae; genus Huiozyma; species Huiozyma naganishii. Next base: position 178,695 of record NC_035928.1, read on the forward strand.
CGATTTTCTGTCCGACGAATACGTTAATTCCAAGCACAAGGCGATCTCTTCTTTGAAAGAGTTTACCAGAGTTGCAAGGTTTTTTGTTATGCACAAGCTATACAGGGTTCACGCGACGAATCTGTTGTCCATGCTTGTTGCTAGAATCGACACAAATGATCTGATTCTGTCAAGTCATATTTTAAACGCGGTTGTTTCGATATGTTCTTTTATTCCGTTGCAGAATTTGTTGGCCGAGGACCAGCCATTAACATTTGAGTCTCATACTATCCCATTTGTTCAGCAGCATTTTTTCCACCTCAAGGAGCACTCTGATGAACAGTTTGTTTATGATGAAGATATCCTTTCCCAAGCTTTTGCAGCATCTACCTCCGTAATCAGTAACATCCTAAAGCTGTACGTTGACAAGTTATTTGCTTTGGTGGACGTTGAACTGGACGAAGGCTTTGAATTTAAATTAAATCAAACGACCATGGTTATGATAGAGTCGATGAACGATGATATGTTCAGTTATTTTGCCGAAGTCTTTCAAAGAATGTTTTGGGAAAATGATGCATTTCAAGTGAAGGACCCAAATTACGAAATTGCGACAATTGTGCTTGCTGCACTAGTGAGACATGATCCATCCTTGAACAAGAACATCGCTGACCTCTTGATATATGGCATCGAGCAAGAGGTTGAAAAAGGTGCAGGATCTATAAGGAACTATTCAGAAATTAGCCAACGGGATGTCAAATTAGTGCTTTACTTGACTGCTTTGAATGATGTTTTGAGACAGTCGCATCATGCTATACTGGAGATTGGCTCTAAATTGAAGGACTGTATCAAATATTGTCTTGAAAATATTTCGAACCCACCACTGGATATATTGGTGTCTATTCTGGTTCATGGCAGTATTGCCAGTTTGTCAAGCACTGAAATTACTAGATGTGGATTATTTTCCGACTCTTGTAATGTACCCAAAAATGAACGTTGGGGTGGACTGCAAGATGACGATAGGAAGTTTCAGCCCGAAAACCTAAATTTTGATTGGCACGTTCCCACTCAGCCCGAGATTACTTTTGCTGCAAACTTTTTTGACTCGATCACTGACTTCTGTATCGAAAAGCTGGAAAAGTTGATGACTACAGTCCATTCAAACACGAGATATGTGGATGATCTCCAGAAATATATCCTAGTTTTCACTCATGCGATTTCTGGTGCAAGTTTGCTTTTCGACCCAGACTTTAACAGGAACAAAGGCGAAAGGGCAGACAGGTCGTCGTATAGGGAAAAACTGATGCTGTTGAAGCACATCAGGGAGAAAAACTGCGATAATGAAGAACTGAACGTCGATATCGAACAGATATGTTTGGATAAAGATGAGTCCAGTTTTTACGATGAATTTCAAAATGATGATGCGCGTGACGATTCCGATGCTGTTGTGGTTTCAGATGATAGATCTTATCGCTTTTTGGCAGACGATTCTATTTCTGAAGTACCATCGGCTCTCGGCACGCCAGTTTCTGGACATCGTCCTGGAGACTCACTCATTAATTCCAGTTTGGTGTTTAGAGATTTGGACATTTACAGTTGCAACTATTTCTTCGGTTTGACACCTGAAGAGAAGGTTTCACACCCAGAATATTTCCAAGTTCACAAAACCAGAAGTAAGATAGGTTTATTTTTGCATAAGCTCTTCAATTTTTTCTCAAAAAACTTTGAGAACAACACAAATCTGTGCCAAGTATTACTGCATAGTATCAAAGTCTGGTTTACGAATGTGGGTCAGGACACCCTCTTCAACGATGATCCGTGTGCCTTCTTGGATATCGACTTTGTTGAGAATATCCAGACACTAGCTAACCGCAATTCGTATTTCACAAGAACGTATATGGCGGTTAAAGCGAACGCTTTTCATCAGGATCGGGTCTTGTTACATTCAACGAACCGGTTTCCATCCAGATTGGAAATACAATTGCTAAAAGATGTTATTGACCTTGCAACATCTGTTTACCCCGGTATAAATCAGCTGGCTCAGGGTACGTTAGCGCACTGCATGAAGCAGCTGATCGGTTCTTATTCTGTGATAATAAGGAATTTGATGAACAACATACGGAAGACTCTTGAATCGAAAAACAATGCTAAGTTGGAGGCCATTTTAAGGGTTCTCATGGTGAACAAGATTCGCAAAAAGTTACTCAATGACTACAAAAATGTGGAAGAACTTTTCTTTTTATTGGTAGACTGTAGCCATGTTCAGGAACTGAAGGTAGCAATGCGCTCCTGTAATATCATGAGCAATTTAATTTCAAATTTGGAGATTCCATCGAGCGTTTGCATCGTTGATGATAGGATATGGGCACCATTATACCCACCAGATAAATCTGTAAAGCTCCAAGTAAACGCCGTCAAGATAGCGAAAGACAAAAAAAGGACTGCATATCTCCAGACGTTGACGAGTTTCCAAAATAGACTTTTGAGTCTGTTAGATGAGGACAGAGAGCTGAATTGGAAAGTACAGGCATCTGTTATTAGATTGGTTTCTAAAATTGAATCAAACTTGGAAACTGTGACCAATAAAAGTGTCATTGAGGTACTATTCTCGCAATCACGGACGCACCATCCCCACATTGTGCATTTGGTTTTAAAATCAATGCTTTCGATTTTCAACAAGTTTCTGTCATTATCCGATTATCGGTACGATGTTGCTAACGCATATAGAAGATCGTTTGATCCATACTTTATTGAGGTGCTCGATACGTCGTCTGATAAGTCCACTGTGGAATTCAAAAGAGAAATGCACAATTACGATTCGCCATCCTATTATATTGATGCTAAGGCATATGCTGGGTGGATGTGTTGGGGTGCTCCTTTGAAGGTAATAAAACCATGCAAGTACGTTTTGAACTTGAAGCCTGCAGAACTTGACGTGTTTTTGAAAACGAAGGAGCTTCTGACAAAGCAATGGGTCGGTTCCATAACAAGCACGCTGATCAAAGACAATGAAACACATGGTTCTTTCAGCAGTGGGGAAGTTTCGTTCTTTATTCTTTTGATAGTGGTTTCCTGTGAGTTTGGCGAAGGGCCCTTGAAGCTAAAAGATCTCTTCGAACTTTGCACTCAGTACTATGACAGAACAGATAAGGCTTCCATGATTATCTCGGTAGAGCTTGTTGCCGCTTTTGTTTGTGGCAAGAAGTACTTGGATAGTGCAGCTTGTGAAAGTATTGATAACTATTTGGATGGATTCTTTGCCGATTGTTTAGGCCACGACCTGAACCGGGATTCGTTGGAGGTTTGGGGCACAGTTTGCTGGTGGATTCCCTCTGTTATCGATATCAGAAGGTGTAAGCCGTTCTGCGAGCATTTTGTTAATATTACAAATTTGTTGACTCCCAGTTTTGACGAGGTGGCAAGACAGTCTGCAAGACTTGTCATGTTGAAGAACATTCTAACCACTTTAGAGTTTCGGTCCTTCCACTTGAAATACATCTTTGACAATTTAGTATTTGACCATCCGTACGATCAGATTCGTGAGAACGTTGCGAGAACGTTCGCAATCTTGATTCAAAATGATAGTTACCCCTCCTTTGATAATTTGGAATCGCTATTGGAGGCTAATAGGTCCAATCCCAATGGGTTGGGTTTGGCGTTGAAGATTCCCACAGAGAGGTGTGATAGAGAAATCAAGAGGTTGTTCGAGTCGTTTGCAAACGAGGCAGAGACGATTAAGGGCCTGTCGACAGCAGAGGTGTTAAAAACGAGATATTTCTACCTGTGTTCGACGATATTTTACTGGATTACCGACATGGCAAAAGGTCCAACTAGAATACTTCTAGTTCCGTACATTGCTGATTATGTCCTCCCATTTTTGATGTCTTTGATCAACCAGAAGGATGTGTGCAAGCTAGCAGGGCTCGACCCGACCAAAATGTTTTTAGAACTGACGAGTCTCCCCGTGAGTGCCAAGGATGTGGAATTGATTGTTGCGTACTTCTGCCATAAGAACGGAAACGTCCGCTCTTCGTACCAAATAAGGGTGCAGCTGATGTGTCTGGAGTATATTTTATCCGCGCAGCTATTACAAATGAGCGGGGAAGTCCTGGCCGTCATTTCCGATTATGTCAAGTTACAACTGTTCAACCCAGATTTTGTTGAAGTAAGACTCGGCGCCGCCAAAGTGTTATCCGAGATTATACATCACAGCATGAAGTCGACGGACCCCGCGTTGAAGTTGTTGCTGAAAAAGTTCAATGCTGGGTTACCTCGCTCCTCTTGGGAGGAGAAGCAAGCCTTGTCCAAGACAAGTGTTGAGGTCCATGCCAACGTTTTGGGGATTGGTGCCATCGTTTCCGCGTTCCCGTACGTATTCCCGCTGCCCAGCTGGATCCCGGAGGAGCTCAGCAGGCTGTCGTTTTGGGCAAGAACCACTGGTATGGTCGGCACCGCGGCAAAGGACATCATCAGCGAGTTCAAGAAGGTTAGGGCGGATACCTGGGCTTTTGACAGGACCGTGTTCAACAGCGAGGAACTGGAGGACCTGGAAGGTGTGATCTGGAGAAGTTACTACGCCTAGGTCTCTCCCCCCCACCAGGACACTACACTGGCTGCCAAAGTCAGGGCAAATTTAAGCAAGATGTGTATTTATACGTGTGTAAATCTACGGTCAATACGACGGTTCCTAAGTCCTCCAATCCCTCTGTACACAGCGATACTTCTTTGAGGTTCTTCTTGGGTCGCTCTGTTGCAGAAAGAGGACCGTGTAACGCATAGTGAGGAGAAAAGTTGCTTTTAAAAAAAAATGAGAGAAAGAAAGAAAGAAAGGAATAAGGAACAGTTGACGTGTTGCGGACGGTGAAAACGTTGAACTCACGACGAGATATCGGATTCGAGAAGTGCAGTAGACGTTGGTCGGTGATTTTACTTTGGATTTTGGGTTCTGTTGCTGTCTTCTTTTCTTTTGCTACTACTACTATTATTATTCGAATATAGAAAATGTCTGTTGCAAGGAATTCAACTGCTTCTGGTGGGAAGAACTACGATTCGATCATGAAGATTTTGCTTGTTGGTGATTCTGGTGTTGGGAAATCCTGTCTGCTGGTTCGGTTTGTGGAGGACCGGTTCAATCCGTCGTTCATCACGACTATTGGGATTGATTTCAAGATTAAGACTGTCGACATAAACGGGAAGAAGGTAAAGCTGCAACTGTGGGACACTGCTGGGCAGGAGAGGTTTAGAACAATTACCACTGCGTACTACCGTGGTGCTATGGGTATTATATTAGTGTACGACGTCACGGACGAGAGAACGTTCAATAATATCAGACAGTGGTTCACGACGGTCACGGAGCATGCCAACGACGACGCGCAGCTGCTGTTGGTCGGTAACAAAAGCGACATGGACACGAGGGTTGTCTCGCGCGAACAAGGTGAAACACTGGCAGCCGAGCTGGGGTTGCCCTTCGTGGAGTCCAGTGCCAAGGACGATGACAACGTCAACGAAATATTCTTTACACTGACCAAGTTGATCCAGGACAAGATCGACGCAAACACGGTCTCTACTGGGAATGGCAAGGGTGGGAACATAAACATCAATTCCAGCAGTGCGAAGAGTAGCAGCAAGTCGAATTGCTGTTAGAAAAATGGACAAAGACAAGGACAATGCTATGGGCTTTTTGAGGCCCATCCGTGTACAAAAAGAAGAAGCGAGGACACAATCTTGCAGAAGGTACAACAAGGTACAGTGATCTGTTCCTCGCAGAAGTGAAGTCAAGTTACGGAAGAAGGGGAGACCAATTTTACCTCCAGCTACTGTAACATAATATTTAAACACTCACTCGCAAGAGTCCAACTTTCCTCCCCTCTCTCTCTCCATAACTATGTATACTAGATGTGTATTGACCGACTCATTCACCGTATGAGTGTTGATAACGGACACTCGATCTGTTCTTGCCGAGTGCTTTGGGTGCCACGTGCTGCAAGCGAATGAAGAGATGAAATTTCGATGGAAGTTTGGATTTTGTATTTAAGCCTTGCGATAACAGTATGCCAAGAGGTACAGTCGGAGCAAGGTGTTGTTGTCGTTGCTGCTGGTGTTGCTCGTTACTGGTTGATTGTTGAGGAACTTCAAGGACCCTTTAGTTTTTGTTGTTTTCCTCGAGTGCAAGGATGCTGTTTGGTGTTCGACTGGCAAATGACATCTACCCCCCCTGGAAGGATTCGTACATCAGGTACGACCATCTGAAGGATCTCTTGAAGGAGGATATTGTTGTAAGAGACAGGGATGCGTTGAAAAAGGAGGAGAAGAGCATTGCTGATGCGCGTGGCTGGACCGATAAGGACGAATCGCGCTTTGTGGAGGCGTTAGATAGCGAGTTGCAGAAAGTTTATACGTTCCAGCTGAACAAGTATAACACGTTGATGGAGAAATTGAACCAGCTCGAAAAGCAGACGGATACGGAGGAGAAGATCAAGACACTGAACTCTGACGCGTTCCAGCGTATCTTGGAGGACTCTCTAACGGAGGCTAAAGAATTGGACAACTTTTCGCGGTTGAACTTCACCGGGTTCGTAAAGATCGTCAAGAAACACGATAAGTTACATCCGAAGTACCCATCAGTCAGATCTCTGTTGGAGGTACGGCTGAAGGAGCTGCCCTTCCACTCGGAAGAGTATTCGCCCTTGCTATACCGCATTTCTTTACTGTACAACATACTGAGGGGCAATTTCAGCACGGTTTCCAAGTCTCTTGCTTCTGCCTCTAAGCTGTCCAATTTTGGATCAGCGGATGGCGGCGATATGGAATTCACAAGCTTCAAGTTTTGGATCCACGAGGATAACTTGATGGAGGTCAAAACAATAATCTTGCGGCACTTGCCTGTGTTGGTGTACGCGGCAGCCCCAACCGAAAACAGCAATATGGTCGACAAGTTTGAGTCGGATCTGCTGGATGACGACGAGCATGCGCGGTCTTCGAACTCAAGCACAGGGAATATCAGTGAGAGAGGCTTGCAGCACAAATCGCTGGACCCAACTATCACAAACCTGTATTTTGACAACGAGTATTTTGAACTGTACAACAATAAGCTGCTGAAGAACAGCGCAGCTCCCACTCTCAGATTGCGCTGGATAGGTAAGCTTTCGGAAAGACCGGATATATTTTTGGAGAAGAGGATGGTGGTCGAAACCGATGACGGCAAGAAGGACTTCGACGAAACAAGGGTCAAGATGAAGCAGAAATTCTTGAACGGGTTTATCTTCAACGGAGATACCAAGTACAAGGAGCAGATGTTGAAGAAATTGAAGGGCAGCGGGACTGTTGCATCTGAGTTGGATCGCTTGGGCAACGACTTTGATGAGCTGCAACGATTCATTATGCAAGAGGAGTTACAACCCGTGTTGAGGACCATCTATACAAGAACCGCGTTTCAGATACCGGGTGATGATAGAATTAGGATCACCATTGACTCCGACATCCTATACGTGAGGGAAGATTCTTTCGATAAGTCGAGACCAATTAGGGATCCGAAAAACTGGCATAGAACCGATATCGATTCGGATGTTGCCAATCCGCTGAAGTTTTTGCGAACCGGTGAATATGCAAAGTTCCCATTCTCTGTGATGGAAATCAAGGTGAAGAATTCGAACGTCTCTCAGACACAAACCGGCAATTCTGTATCCGCCCTTAAATTGGCTGGCAAAAATGCTCAATGGATTAGTGACCTGACGAATTCACATCTTGTGAAAGAAGTTCCGCGGTTCTCGTTGTATATCCAGGGTGTCGCCTCTTTGTTTAGTGATGATGAGAAGCTGGATGTCCTGCCGTTCTGGTTACCGGATCTTGAGAATGATATCAGACAAAACCCTTCCCAAGCTTATGATGAGGAAAAGAAAAAAATGAAGAGACAGAAGGAAATTCAAGCAAAAATTGATGGGATGCGTAGGCTATCAAAGATCCAAATGCCCAGTTCGCCTTCCCATTTCCCTCAGGGAGAAATTGGTCATAGGTCGGATACAAACGCTGACCTTGAGGACCATGAATCATCCGATGAGGAATCTGCCGAGGCCCAAAGCACAACTAGGTCAAAAATGCGGACAAGAAAAAGAAAGGAACCTACCTTCTTGAAAATTCTAGTTGGAAGAGATTCAAAGCTAATTGGTGTTGATTCAGAGGATGAAGAGATTGATCTTCCCTCTGGTGTGAAAAGACCGGAAACGCTATTGAAGAACGCTGGACCCATTAAAGTGGAAACCAAGGTTTGGTTGGCAAATGAACGGACTTTTAACAGATGGTTACGGGTCACCACATTGTTGAGTGTTTTGACATTTTCCATCTACAACTCTGTTAAAAAGGCGGCCTTCCCTGGTCTGGCTAATACTTTGGCGTTCATTTATTTCGCGTTGACATTATTTTGTGGTATATGGTCGTACGTTGTTTATCTCAAAAGATTGAACGTCATCAAGCAAAGAAGCGGTCAACATTTGGACGCACCATTAGGACCGATTATTGTTGCATTAGTCCTTATAGTTTCGCTCGTTATCAATTTTGTGGTTGCCTTTAGAGAAGCAGCCTTGAAGGGCTCATTTAATACAGCCGTTGCTGGTAACCGTCCGGATGATAATATCCCACAGAAACTGGTACGGATCCAGAGTCTAATTTACAAGCTTGTAGGCGCAGAGAGTTGACTTATGAATAAAAATTCTTTTTTTATAATTTTGGGATGTGCTAACGCACAATAGGCTAAACGACTTTAGCAGTATATAATTATCATAAAATTTCATTCGCATTGATTTTGACGGCTATTACCTCTAATATTTCACTAGCTGCTTTAATTTGGGTTCAAGAATAAAAAGCGTCTAAAAAGTTTGTCTGGATAGCCTTCAATAACTCATGTGTTACTCCAGCTTCCCCTTCAGCTAGAGTTTCTTTAGTATGCTTGCCATATTATTTATCTTTTTCTAGCTCATTTACTGCAACTGTATCCGGATCTTTATGCTTCTGCAGATGAGCCATCCGTTGATATCTTCCAGATTTCTCAAGTAACTTAGCTATCGTCATAGCAGTTTCAGATATCTTTTTGCCAAATAGTGGGCCAACCAGCCTGATTCCATTACCTGATGTTGCCTCAAAATCAGTAGTAAGTTTATAATGCATTTTCAAAGAGGCAGTTCTTGTAACTTCTGTCTTCATGTGGAAATGAGAAACACTAGGTTTATTTCTCAAAAGGGCTGGGATTTCCCTAAAGTGGGTAGAGACGAAAACAGAGCAATTTGCTGAAAGAAGATATTCAGTAATTGCAAGAGAGATTGCCAAGCCGTCCCCAATGCTCGACCCTCTCCCAACCTCGTCCAAGATCAGTAAGGTCTGTGAATCCAACGCCCCAAGGAAATAAGCCATTTCTTTCATCTCTGAGGAAAAATTAGACGACCCAATCTCCATTGTGTCGCTACACACCCTCGCATGAAGCTTATTGAATATCGGAAAAGTTGCCGACTCTGCTGGGACAGGACACCCAATTTGTGCCATTATACAAAGCAAGGAAACCTGCCTTAAGTACACCGACTTTCCACTTCTATTACAACCGGTTATCAGTTGCATGGAAGAACTTCCTTGCAGACTTATTATGTCGTTTGGAACAAACGATTTTATGAGATTTTCCAGTATGGGGTGTCGTCCCTTTTTGATATAGATGATGTCAGAAAACTTTGGTAAGCAGTATTCAAGGTTCATGGCCTTTTTTGCAAAACAGCATAGTAAGTCTAAAAGAGAAACGGCTTCTGACATCATGAATAAAGCAGAAAGATTTCCCATTATCTCGTTGAGCAACTCGTCAATAACTTGCTCACTTGCAATCAGAATCTCTCTTAATATTTCCTCTAACCTTGCATTTGCTTTTAAAAGGTCCAAGGTTGTACACTCAATAAATTCTTTCTTTAAAATAACGTTCACAAAGTTGGAGGGAAGAAATGGTAATTCGGAGTGGTCCTTCCTTTTCAGTCTCAAGTAGAAACCCCTCCTACGTTCGTATTTGTAATCTAAAGAAAGCTCGTGGGTATCATTTAGTTGCTTTACATTTTGGACAATCTCGTCTACAATGTTCCTGTAAACTTGACGAGAGATATCCAAAAGTCCGTTAGTCCCCTTCTTCACAGCATAGCATCGTTGGTTTTGTTGATCAATATTGGATGTTGCCCATGAACAGTCCTTATTAATCTTTTCGTCAATTGCACTTTCAATTTCGGACAGCTTATTGTTGAGCAGTATACATCCAACTTCCTTCAAAAACATCCCCGACGGATTAGCCTTCTGTAATGTCGTAGCTATTCTTTTGGTTGTATGTAGGGTGCTTTTCAATAAAAGCACATAATTTATTTTAAATTCGGGTTCGATGGCTACATGATTAACCGACAGCAAGTGACAGAAAATTTTGTCTAGGTCTTCGAAAGTCTCCATCTCATTGCGCAGTTCCTTCAAGAAATCACTGTTTTCCATTAAGAATTGAACTGATTCCAATCGATGTTCTAATCCCTTTTTACTTGTTAAAGGTTGTAAAATGTGTTTCTGAGCAAGCGACGACCCATCGTTTGTCACCGTCTCATCCAAAAACTTGTAAAAAGCTAGGTGGTTCCTTTTGTAGATTTTGCTTTCAATCAGTTCAAGTCCTAAAATCGTCCTTGAATCAATTAGCATTGTGTTTTCCGGATTTTCAAATCTGATTCTAAAAGATTTAAATTCCATTGCCTTTGCTGTACTTTTTGGTATCTGCTCTTTAACAAAGTAGACAGTTGCAGAGAGTGCACACAAGGCAAAGTTTTTGTCCAGCACATGAAGTAAATTTACTTTCTTAGTTTCTTCATCTATTGAATATTTGGAGATTGCATCTTGGCCATTCTGTTTGTTAAAATATTTCGAAGTGACTTCAGAGATTTTCACTGAGTCCGGTGTGTTTAATTTCAAAATGGTGGCCAATTTAGAATAGGTCGGTGAAAAGGAGGTGTTGGGTAATAGGATTTCTGTCGGTTCATATATCTGTATTTTGTGAACTGTTCGAATAAAAATTTGAGAGTCGATGAACTCTGACAGGATCAGCTCACCCGTACTGAAGTTAAGGATACAAAGCCCAATAGTTGAATTTACATCTTTTGTTGACTCAAAAATTGTACAAAGTATCCTTTCCTGTACAGCCGTAGCACGACTTGTTGCAGTGAATCTACTTACATTACCTGGTGTACTTCTTGTTTTCGCTAGGGAGAATCGTTGTGCCGATGAAGCAAGAGAGTATCCAGACTTTGAGGGGAGAATGGGTTTGTTGATCCCAGCGGTTGGCTTGCTGCCTAATCTTGCTCGTGAAAGGTTCAATTCGCTGGCTGTTTGCTGTACTGAGGAAGCTGAGTTCGAATCGTTACTTTCCGTCACCGTATTCCGTTCGAATAGATTGGTTTGGACAAAGCTTGAAATGTTGGAAGCATTCATATTCCCTTTTTTTACACGTTCTCTTGGACTGGAGGACAAACACCAGCCCAATCAAGACTCAAATATTCTCGAAATCAGAAGAGATTTGATGTAGAGCCCTTAATTCTTAAGTGGCAAAATTATATTATATATTTTTTGAGATCTTATCCGCTTAGCGCCAAGCAACCGGACTACTGACTCAAAGCAGACTGGGGGAAATCTGTTCCATTATCGTTTACTTCTGTAGTTTGCTTAGGTGGCAAAAAGATCCTGAATTGTTTTATGGGTTTCCTATACTCTTTTTACATGATAACGTATTTCCCTGCTGGCAAGAAGTGTTTACGACTAGTGGACACAGATAAGGCTAGTGGGGACGGTATGTTAGAGCTTAAATCACGTAGAATTTACAGCTGCAATAAGTCTTTGCCTGTTTACCTGTTGTGGTAGAGGTTGAGCAGCAACCGCTTGAGATGCGGGACTGCGCTTCATCGTGGGGCTGGGTGTACTTGTTTGTTCTTGCGTTTTTCTCCAATAACGTGTTTACCGCTTTCCTCTGATATATATCTTGATATGCTGTTCAAGAGATCTCCGTATAGCAATATTTGAAAATCTTTAGAAGGAGGCTACTGAACTTGGGATCTTCCCCGTATTAATGTGGTGTAGTTTTTAAAGGTAAGTATTGCAGAAACTAAGACCCCTCAGAAAATGGTTATTCAGTGGTATTCTGACGACAACATAGTCGTATCCAAGAATTAGGGACAGCTCTTTACCGTATTGATGATCCTATTTATAGAAGTACCTTCTAATGGGATCACAGTTAGTGAGAAAGGGTTGTAATTCGTTCAACCACATATCGATCTACCAAGATACACATTATCAAGGGATCGTTATGCAATGTAATGTTTTCGCTAGCTTCTGCAAAAATTATAGAGAGATAATTACATAAGCTATAGTAAAGGCGCGTAGTTAAGTAAGGTCAGTAGTACGATCGCAAGTCCAAGTTTCTTGGAGACCTCAAGTCTCCCACCTGACCTACTAAGTTTTTCTGTGGTATAGTAGTAGCCGGCGGTGATACCACAGTACTAAAGCTGGTTTTGATCAAAATTCTCTTCGACATTCATGGAGTTCTTTGGTCCACAAGGACATTTGTTACCGTTACATTGGCAGCGTTAATGACCCCATACCACGTAATGTTTGATGGAAATTGTGCAAAGTTTTAAGAAACTTCTCTTGCTTAATTTCCTATTCACTAAGAGACATGTTAGATATTGTGTTAGCAAACCACGTTCACTCTATTGACCAATTATCTACAAATAGCACGTGATCGTTTCAGCTTATATCTCAGAATACTCTTAACAGCTATTCTCAACACATCCCCTTAAGCTGTAAACGTAAATCATGTTTCGGAGTTTGAGTCACGGCCGAAAATTAATGTTTTAAGATATTGAAATTCGGGACCCTCAAGCATCTTAGTACAGATATCCGCTATCTGATTTCTCGTGTTGGCGTATTCTGTTTTCAGTAATTTTTCAGATAGATTTTGTCTGATGAAATGGTACCGTACCCGTATATGCTTCGTTCTAGAGTGAAAAACCGGGTGCTTAAGCATCTTTATGGTTGGAGCATTATTGACATATAGTATATGTCTCTCTTTGGGAATTCCTAATATTCCCAGTATTTCGTCCAGCCATAGTATCTCTTTTACACTTTCATTTGCTGCAACAAAGGCCTCTGTAGTGGATACTACCACGCATGGGATCCGTTTTGAACACCAGGACACTGGTCCCCCACCATATTTAGCCATGTAACCGTACGTGGATTGACCATTAGAACAGTCTGCATAAGATGCGTCTGTAAAGATCTCCAGATATGGTTTTCCGTTATTGTGGTACGTGATCTCCTGATTTTTGGTGGTGTGTAGGTAAGCCATTATCCTTTTTGCCGCGTTGTAGTGGACTTCTCTTGAATCTTTGAGGAACCTGGACAGAAATGACACTGAGTGTGCAACATCGGGTCGACCAGAATTAGCAACAAACAGCAGAGTACCAATTAGACTTTGATAGGCGGTCATGGAGCACTGGCGACTCACCATAATAGTCTACATGTTTTTGGAGTGGCGTGTGTGTGGGATGAAAATTTGTCAACCCTAATTCAGTGACTTTCTTCGTAATATAATCGCACAGGCTCAGTGTGATTTTTCCTTTTGTCTGAGCAACACTCATGCCCAAAAACTTGTTTACCTCCCCCAAGTCTTTCATCTCATAAGTACTAAGCAGAAACCTTTTTATAGCAGCGATTTCTGCGTCAGACTGGCTTGAAATCAACAAGTCATCAACATATAATGCGATAAGACATAACTTACCGGCTCTTCTTCTAAAATATAGACCAAATTCAGAAGGATGTTGAGTAAATCCTTGTGTTAGCAGTTTCCCTTTAATGTGTTCGTTCCATAGCAACGGCGATTGCTTTAGGCCGTATAAGGCACTCCGAAGTTTCCACACTGAGTCACCAGTACTCTTGTAACTAACTGGAGGCTTAACAAATAATTCCTTATCGATCGGCGAATTGAGAAACGCTGTTACCACATCCATTTGATGTACCTTCACCCCTTGACAGGCGAAAATCGCCAGGAAGAGCCGAACCGATTCATAACGGATTACTGGAGCAAATGTCTCATCGTAATCAAGCCCTTCAGTTTGACGGAAGCCTTGCACCACAACTCGAGCTTTGTACAGTCCTGAGTCTTTGATACTGAGAACCCATCTGGCCGGAATCGCTTTTCTGCCAGGAGGTAAACGTATTTCTTCAAACGGCTTTGTCCGGACAAGAGAGTCCATTTCTCTTTTACAGGCTGCAGACCACAGTTCGTGGTCCGTACTTCCCATAGCCTCTTTGTAGGTTCTGGGAAATTCATTCAAACGCGCCTGTGCACTTAGAGCAGTCGTAAGCGGGTTTTCCCGAGTAGCGGCATTACCGCCAGTGAGCATATAACAGTAATGGTCTGTAGTATCGCCATATGGGACAACTGTCCCGTCAATACTATATGCGGGTATGGTCGAATCTCCAACAGCAAACATATTAGATTCATCAGGAGCAGAGTATTTAGCGCCCTTCAAGGACATGAATCCAGTGGAATCAGAGTCGCCATTCTCAAAAAGGAAGTCGCTAGCATCAGCAAATTCAGTCTCCGCAGGTTCTTCACGCTGAGTGACATTAGGTAACTCAGACGGACTGGTAGCGCTGCTGGGATCATGATCCAGAGGAGTTACATGAGTTCGTTTAAAGGAAGGAGATACCTGAACACGACGTTGCAATCGTGCGGTGTTCGATTGGGTAGGGTAGACGCCATGTAACGGGGAAACATCATTGTAGACCCGTTTACCGACCAATTCAACATCACTATGGGCCGACGACGATGTGAGTGGACCAGTGGAGGCTTTCGATGCGACAGAAGGAAAGCTCTGTACGGCACTAGACGAAGAGGCAGATGTGACGGAAGGTAATGCAGACGGAGTCGGCGTTTCAGACAGAGGAAACCGGTTTAACGATGGAGAGGAATATGTCAGCTCAGATAGACACGGGGATTGTGAACCGTTGAGAGGAGCAGATCCAGGGGGAGAAGAGCTGGGTAAAGACTCAGCATGAAGACCGGCCGAGGAATGCTCGGCATTTGTAGCATCAGAGGAAGATGCAGCAGAAGCATGAGAGTTGTTCATCGACTGAGAGGAATGGACAGGCGGTGAAGGAGACACACCTACTGGTGTAGTGTAAGCCTGAGGCACATGCGCCAACGAAGGAGGATAAAAATGGGTACCATAGTTATGGAACGGAGCCACGACCAGACCCTGTGGCCCACCTATTAGCGGCTGCGTAGGAACCGACTGAGGGATAGCTGACTCCAATAAAGGAAAGTTTGGGGGAATGGGTGGCACGTACGGAGAGGATCCAGGCATCTGCACGAAAGGTGAGGAATGGACAACACTATTAAGAGCCCCAGAATATACTGGGGAAACAGGAAGAGGACCGATCGGGGTACTAGGAACGCCGTGTTGTATACCAGTGACAGGGACTGGTGCCGGAGGGGCGATTAATGCCTGTTCTTCGCGAACGGCATCACGGATCATAGCACGCGCATTCTCTTGGGTTAGCAAAGGTGGTGCACTAGGTATAGCCGGGGTTACAAAAGCACTGGTGCTGGGTGAGCTAACAACGGGGGAGCCCAGAGGCGTTTCAGGGAGCGTCTGTTCAATAATATGGACGGTCTTTTCTCTAGACGTAGGTAACATCTGTTGGGAAAAGGGACCATCACCCGTGGGCACACCCTTTGTAGTAATACACGAAGTGGATGACGTAGCAGAATCAGGGACATAGTCAGGGTCTGTTCGGTGAACAGAGGAAGATGGAGAGTTCGAGACACTGGACATAGGAATGCCAGACGAACTATCCGTACAGGCTAAAGACTTAGCATGGCGAGTCAAGGAGCTACCAGAGCTGCTCGAGGAATTAGCAGAAGTATGCGAGGAGCTGTCGGGGCTACTCAGGGTGTTGGAAATTATAGGTCCAAGCCCTATAATCTTCCTGGAGATAAGTACCTTTTTGTCTCACGTGAAAATGGAGAATTTTCACAACGGTACTTTTCACTGGAAAAATATACTTGAAGATATCTCTAGATAGTATTATGTACACTACATAGTTCTGTTTAGAGAAGCCGATGCAGTTTTCATAGAAGTCCTATCGCCTTGTGATGATGAATCCCGTCAGCGACCAGCACAGAGAATTGTCTAAAGGGTTTGAACACGAAGGTTCAGAAGTAGTTAGTCTTCCTGAGGTAGAAGGATAGGAAGGGACACCTCTTATTGCGCTGGAGCCAAAGTCATAGGCTTTGTGGCTTGCATCGGTGTTGGCCAACGGGAAAAGATTTTCGTCAAACGTAACCTGGTTACTGACGTAAGTCTTATCACTGGCGGGATGATAAATACGATACCCTTTACGATTTTCAGCATAGCCTACCATTACACCCGAGATGGCCGTGGACGCAAGCTTCCCATCACGGTTGGTGTGAGGAAGAGTGGCATACGCAGCGCATCCAAATGTCCTTAGGTGGTCCAGTGTAACCCGCTTATTCCAGTCAGTTTTCCATTTACTCCACGGGATCATATCATTATGACTGACAACAGGCAGGCGGTTGATAAGATACACAGCACAGGATAGGGCCTCAGGCCATAGATAAGGCGGTACTCGTCCAGCGTAAAACAGATATCGCACCTTTTCTTGAATCGTGCGATGGGCACGTTCAACTCCCCCATTCTGGTAACTGCTATGTGGAATCGTGTATTCGTGGCATATTCCCTTTCGTTTGAGAAAATCATGGAGAACAGTGTTATTGAATTCGCCACCATTGTCGGTACGGACAGTTCCTACCTTGTAACCGCCCCGAGTAGAGAAATAGTTTTCTTGCTCAAGGATCCAGTTGGTAAATGCCAAGGTAGCGGCTGACTTGTCTTTTAGCACGAGGGCAAAATAACAGCGGGAATAAGCATCCCGGATAGTTAAAAAGTATCTGCCATCTACATAGTTGTCATATCTGAACGGCCCGCACAGATCAGCCTGCAATAACTGAAGAGGAGCGGTGTATACGGAGGAAGAAACACTCCCTTTACGCACAGTGGACTTGCTAATGGCACATGTAGCGCAGACCGACGTTTCCTGAGGCTTCATTTTTGGAAGTTTCAGTAACTTGGATAGTTTACTATACACCACTGGACCGGGATGGCCTAACCTTGCATGCCATTTTTCAGCATTGGTGCGCCCCTGAGTGGAATCACTGGCTCTAACGATGCTACCGTGACTCGGTTTTGTTGCCGGGGGCGACGATCAGTCCATAGCCCACAAGGCGACCTTTTCTTCCGGAATAAACCGGTAGAGACCATTGTGAAGCTTACCAATAATATCCACATCATCCAACTGATGAGGGGAGGAAGAAGTAAGGTACGCACCCTCTGGAGTGAATAAAACATTCTTACCCGAACGACGGGTCATCTGTGACACGGATAGTAAGTTAGCAGGAGATTCAGGCACAAAATCGACATTATCAACGCGGTGTTTACATGCGACACCGTTCCCACGTCCCTTGATAACTATTGAGTTGCCAAATTCCTGTACTTTCCCTTTATGTGACTTAGAAAGGGAATTGAAAAACGACCGCGAGTTCGCAATATGATTGCTGCACCCACTATCAATAAACCATGTGTCAGAACTGTTTAGATCGTCCCCCTTTTTGCCAATGTAAGCGATAAAGGCGGAGTAGTCTGACACTTGGTCTTGACCCTTCCTTGCACCGTACAGTTTTTGGAAGTTCCCGAATTTAAACTCAACCTCGGGATACTCCTTTTTGAACTTTCGGCAAGTAAAGAAGCTGTGACGATTGCCACAGTAAGAACATACGCGCTTGTTATTCTGTTCAGAAGCTACATGCTTCTGGACCACAAGTGCAGAAGATTGGGGTTCATCTGATACCCCTTTGTCTAGCATGAAGACCTTAGCCTCAGTGGGATCTAACTCAGTCTCGTTTCCATATGTTTCCAATACCTCTTTTCTGACTTTGTCATTGCAAATAAATAGTTGAGCAGCAATCCAGAAAAGTGGATGAGACGCAAGTTCGGCGTACTTCTGAGCAGCATGAAGGCCGTCCAAACAGTTTGACTCTTCACGTTGATTAAACTTCTGGTAAACGTCCCACACATGACGTAGATCTCTTTTAGCAGTTCTTTCCCAACATGTGTCCTTCCACCTGTCTTTCGTTTGGAATCCATTTGAATAACGCTTTGGATTCTTTTGCTTGTACTGTTTGTAAGCATGAGAACGATTAGTTTATTATACGCGATCAAAGTTGATCTATACAGATCGTTGTCTGGATTAATCACAGTGCCGTCTGCATATGTAATAACATTGCTTGCATTATTGAGATACCGTGAAAAACGTACGGATATCTCCTCTGCAGAGTATATGAATTCTTCCCACCACTCCTTGTAATCAACAGGAGTATTCAATATCGTCGCAAAGTTGGGAAGAGCTTCAGGGCTCATAACCTGTAAAGTTTTAAGAAACCTCTCTTGCTTAATTTCCTATTCACTAAGAGACATGTTAGATATTGTGTTAGCAAACCACGTTCACTCTATTGACCAATTATCTACAAGTAGCACGTGATCGTTTCAGCTTATACCTCAGAATACTCTTAACAGCTATTCTCAACGTTCCGAAGTCAAAGACATCCTTTATAGTCTTAGAAACTTACTCTGGTTAATTCCAAATTTTGCATGAAAAATAAACAAGCAATACAATTTGCACAAAAATGTAATAGTGACAATAACTCAATAATTAAACACTAATTTTTAGTTAAAAATTGCATATACATATCACAATCTTAATATTATATTATTACTAATACAAAATAATAACTATGCACATGATCAAACAATAATTTATAATATATTTATCACTTTTAACGTAAATTTTTAAATTTTTTGGGATATCTTGCTGTACGAAATTTAGCAAAATGTTTCATGTGTGTAGTTGTCAATTTTTTGTTGAAAAATTAAGTTTGGCGGACGAAACAAAGAAGCAGGAATGAGAGAAATATGATAAATAACAAACGCAGATATGTGGGCAAACTCTGATTAAGAAGGTAACATAGCTTCTTACAGACGTACTCTTGTGTGCGAAATGATTGTTGAGCCATACTCTCTTCTATGGAAAGAAACGCTTCTTTCATATATTATAAAAGACAGAGCAAAGATATTATCGCAGTATCATTTATCTGCCCATTTAAATACAAAACATAAGAAGGTAAGCAATATGCGTTAATAAGAAATCATACAGTGCATTTTATAAACTAATACAATATCAAAAATGTCCTTAAATGAACATGAGATTAAGCAAGAAAAGTTGATTAAAGGTATATCATATCCGTAAGTTTGATTCAACAAAGATTGACTTATATCTTGTATTTGATAATAATGTATGCCTTTGAATTTACTGACTACAGTGCAAAGCAATATCTGTTGAACTCTGTGCGTCTTCCTGTGAAAGTACTTAATATATCAGTTACGGATGCGCCGCTCTATGAAGCATCAGATATGCATGGTAAACATATTGCGTCAACTTTCCCATGCAAGGGACAGGTGTTGGGACCAGTAGGGTCTCGTAAACCGATAACTGCAAGCTTAAATTCATGAAACGGTAATAAATTGTTCTGGAGAACTACAGAAAGGTTATTTCGAAGAAAATCTCTAGTATAAACACTCTTTTTATAGAAAAGTCCTTACACAATGAGATGATGATACTCTGCTTCTATATCTCAACCAGCTCCGCAACAGTTTAACTGCACAGTTTAAGAGAGTGATTAGTCAGGGAGCTGCTTTGAAGTGCTGTATTTTTCGACTGTAAGACAGGCGTTGAGCTGATCATGTACCTGAGCCTAGCGCGCTTGGTGGCCCCTGAAAAAAAGTGTGCTATGAAGACAGAACTTTCTGTGAGAAGTTTTTACCGCTTAGTACAGACTTGTGAATCGAGCAAGAGTACAGGGCAAACCTCCGTGCCTGAGGATCCATCCCACAGGGCAACCACACCAGCAGACAGTGGCGTAGTGCAGCGCGAACCGTGTAAATAAGAATAGCGCTTAGTACAAACATATATGTTTATTTGTTATAGAAAGGAACAATCCGAAATTGCGTTGACTTTAGTGCCCGGGGTGTCGCGGTCCCAACCAGCACCAGCAGCAGGACCAAGGTGAAGAGCTTATGACGTGGCGGCCTTTAAACAGTATCTGAAAGGAAAGTGTACATGAGTTCTCGATCAGATGTGTCACTGCTTTGTGCGGAGTGCTGGCCCTACCCCCAAGGTAGGAACACCCCGCAGTCGAACCATCGTCTGTCTTGCTTTAGGAATCAATGCCGCCAATACCTGACCACCCTGTCAATGGGATTAACCTTTGGAGTTCAACAGGTCTTTCAATGAAACAATCACCACCAACTTTAAAAGCATACCGCAATAGATCATATCTGTGATGTGATAGGAATATGGAAGAAGCGTGTTTTAGATCAAAGTGGAAAAGAGAAGAAGCAACCACTTAACACGACAGTAGGAAGATGGAATAGAGAGAAACCATTACTACCGTAGGAAGAAACAAATGCAAAAGAAGATTGTTCGGAAGGCACCAATTGTCATATGCCACTACGGACCAACCTTGATTCATTGTCCAAACCAACATGGAGTTGTGCAACAGAATTAAAACAACCACCACCACAAGTCCCAAGTGTAGCGACCGCGAACAACCATGAGGTATTCTGAAGTGCCCCGGTGTGAAGTTCAGGCACAGCGAATGTGGGTCCTCGGAGTGGAAAGGCGGGAGCTAAGATATATAGGGTTCCATTACGCCATGTTTGCCAAACCAGGAGAGCGGGGTGAACGGCAAAGCGAGTAGTGGCCAGCTACAAGCTAAACCGAGCACCCAAAATGGACCGGTGGCTCGTGGCCATTTAGTCTGAAGATACTTGATGTAACGAT